>NW_020951427.1:4092710-4096916 GCF_900497805.2 Vombatus ursinus
AAATTGCTTGCCTTCCTAATGATGGGGAAGGGGAGAGAAGGTGGTGAAGAATGTGTAACTTGAAATTATTTTAAAAAATGGTTAAACATTTTTGCATGTAAATGGGAAAAATAAAATATTTTTTTAAAAGTCAGTGAAAGCTACATGCACCCTTGACCACACCTCATGAATGATTTTCTATATTCATAAGTCTGCCAATTTTAGAAATCACAGGATTTTTTGCAGTCAAAGGTTGTGGGATCCTGACAAACATACTGTAAGTCTGCTGAGTAAGCTATCTTTTTCTGCTGGACAAAATTAATATCTATATATCTATTTGGTTTTAGGTCATCCAGTGCTGTCTCCCCCTCCACCTCTGATTTTGGAACTAGAAATTGAAAGGTAAGCTGCCCAAGATTCTGATAAATCATTCCAGATGAAAACTGGTCTCAGCATTTTTATTACTGTTTTCATTTTTTAAATTTTGTTTTATATTCAGTTCTAAATTCTCTCTTCCCCTTCATCCCCTCTCCTATCCAACAGGAAGACAAGAAATATGATACATGTGAAGTCATACAAAAGATATTTTCACATTAACCATGTTCAAAAAAAAAGCAAGAAAAATAAAGAATGGGAAAAATACCTCAATCTAAACTCTGAAACCATTAGTTCCTTATTTGGATAAGAATAGCATTTTACATCATGAGTCCTTTGGAGTTGTAGATCATGAGTTCTTTGAGTTTTATCATGAGTTTTGTATCATGAGTTCTTTAGATCATTGTATTGATAACAGTTACTAAGTTTTTCACCGTTGAACATCTTTACAATATTGTTGATACAATGTAGATTGTTCTCCCAGTTCTGCTTGCTTCACTTTGCATCAGTTCATATATCTTCCCAGGTTGTTTTGAAACTATTCCCATCATTGCTTATAGCACAGTAGTATTTCATCACAATCATATATCATTACTTGTCCAGTAACACCCCAAGTAAGGGTTATCCTTTCAGTTTCCAACTCTTTGGCACCACAAAAAAAGCTGCTATAAATATATTTGTATATATGAGTTCTTTTCCTTTTTCTTTGATTGCTTTGGGGAACAAACTTAGTAGCAGCATTGCTAGGTCAAAGAGTATGCACCATCTAATAGCTTTTACGGCATAGTTACAAATTACTTTCTAGATGTTTGAACTAGTTCATAATTCCATCAACAGCACATTAGTGTACATACCTATTTTCCCATATCCTCTCCAGCATTTGTCATTTTCCTTTTTTATCATGTTAGCCAATCTGATGGGCATGAGGTGGTACCTCAAAGTAGTTTTAATTTTCATTTCTCTAGTTATTTGTGATTTAGAGAATTTTTTCATATGACTATTGAAAGGTTTGATTTCTTGTTTAAAAGAATTTCTGCTCATATCCTTTGACCATTTATCAATTGAAGAATGGCTCCTATTTTTATAAAATAGGGTCAGTTCTCTCTATACATATGAGAAATAAGACCTTTTTCAGAGAAACATACTGTAACACCCCTCCTCCCCCTCCTCTCATACACACACACACACACACACACACACACACACACACACACATGTGAGTGACCGTTAGATGTTGGCTACTGCCAAATAGCGGTTGTGGCAAGATTGGGGTAGGAACTGGGTATTAGGAAGTAATCGGAGCTCACGCTCCCGAGGCAGGGGCTGTGATAGGCGTAGTTGTGGTGAACTGGGATGGGCTGGATACGGAGAAGTCCTGAGGCAGTGGGCAGTGCTATGTGAGCTGCGATAAGCTGGGGAATGAACAGGATACAAGGAAGTAGCAGGAGCATGTGCTCCTGAGGCAGGAGGCTGTGCCATGTGGGAGTGGGATGGCAGAGGATGAGTTCCCTTTGCTTAGTCCCCTCCCTAAATGCAACGTCAACCCCAGACGCCTCCTTCCTGTGTCCTTCCTGACTTCCTGGGTCATGTACCTTCCCTTTGTGTAGCACTGACCCCAGACGCCTCCTCCCGGTATCTGGGCCTGACTTCCTAGGTCATGTGCTCTCTCTTTGTCTATGCACTAATCCCAGACGCCTCCTTCCTGTATCCGGTCCTAGCCTCCTGCGTCACTTCCTCTCCCTTGGTGCACTAAACTCAGACATCCCCTTCCGGTATCTGACCCTACAATCATTGACTAGTAGGCGGGCTGAGGAGGAGGGGCTAAGGAGGTACTTAAGGAACGATCGTGGTCGGATCATGTGCTCTCTTTGCTCCTGCTCTCTTGCTATGGCCTTCCTGCTTGGCCTTGCTGTGATGGCCTCTGAATAAAGCTTGGGTGTTGGCACCTCCTGATCGGCTCGTCTCTGTGTGTTTATCCGGGTGGGCACTGAAGACTGGTAAGTAGTATGACTCTGGCAGCCTGCTCCTTATAGGAGGAGAGTGCACAGCGTGGCCAGCACAAGTGGTGCCCAACGTGGGGCGGAGGAAATAGGCCAGGGACCCCGCGGACCAGCTGGTCTGGTCGAGGGAAGAGAGATGAGACCCGTAGCCAATAGGGTGAAGGAAGGAAGATGGGACAGATGTTTGTAAAGGGCCACGAAATCAGGCAAGGGTTTATCAAGACCTTTTTTAATCTTGGTCATGGAGGGCCTTTGTTTCCCCAAAGCCTGAATCCTACTAAAAGCCCGTAGGGCACATTGGGAGACAGCTGCAAACACTGTATTTAGTGTCTCTTTTAACTCCTTAAATTTCTTCCATTCTAAAGGGGCCCAGGTCCTCCCTCCATCGGATAAGTGTGGGGGAGGGGGCCGCCCCTCCGCATGGCTTTCCTTGCTACAGCTTCCTGCTCTTTTGCTCCTACTCTCCTGCTCCTGCCCTCCTGCCCGGCCTTGCTTTCTTTTCCCTTGCTTATTCTCCCATTCCCTGTTTCCAGTGTCCTCTGCCTCACTCCCTGATTCTTCCTCACTACTGATTTCCGCTTCTTTCACTCTTTTATATACTTCTTTCCCTAGCTACTAAATGTTATCCTATATGTAGTAAGATAGAGCCGAGGCTCTCCAGAATGTCCAGTATCAAGGCAAAAGTCATTCTGTTATATAGTTGCCAGTTACCTCTCAGGATTTAATCCCAAATGTCCCTTTACTTTGAGGCCTGACTTCAAGAATTTTCCTCAAACATTTTTGATTTGTTTTTTAGGTTGTATTAGTGGTATGGTACACAACATGCTTCTGACACAGGTAAATTACTTTTGTGTTACTTTCAAATCCCGTTACCTCTCTAGGCCTCCATTTTTTCCTCATTTGTTCCTCATTTGTGAAAAAACAAAAGAGAACATGCACATTTAAATGGTCTGTTCGATTCCTTCGCACTTTGGATGTAATCTTATGGGTCTGCTTCTAGTGATTCTGCATAATAATGCTGGCTCTCTCTATATAAAAATAAAATATATAAACTATATAATAGTTTAAATATATGAATATAGTTACTGTATTTGTATATATAGGAATATAATTGTTAAGCTATATTTTGATGATAAATATAGAACAGTTTATGTTAAGTATTATATCAAATCACACATACCCTATACACATATATAAACGATTTCATCATGTAATATCATTTGATAAACATCATATAATATCATTTGATAAACATTTGATAAAAATATTTTGGGGTTCGAAGTTGCTAAATGTTATTATAGTAAGTCTGAGTGAGGTTTCTAGAATGTCCTGGATCTTGACTATGGAAAGGTAAAGAGTCTGTTGTGTCCTCTAGTTGCCATGGTTACCTCTCAGGATTTTAATCCCAAGTGTCCCTTTATTTTGAGGCTGGACTTTAAGAATGTCCCTCAAAGAGTTGATTTGTTTTTTAGATGCTATTATTTGCATGTAACAAGACAGTCTGCTTCTGACACAGGTAAATTTCCCATGTGGGCCCTTCAAATCACTGTTACCTCCCTGGGCCCCCATTTCCTCATTTGTAAAAACAAACAAACAAAAAACAAAAACACACAAAAAAACATAATCATGTTTAAATGATGAGACCTGTGAAACTCCTCATTTTGGACATAGCTTCTAACACTGCCACAATAAAATTTATAAGGCATATTAAATAAGAATTCTTTCTGAAATAGTAATTTTTAAATAATTGCATTATTGATATTAAAAGAAGACACAAGGGATCTGCTTTATTTCCTTTATTTCATCATATTTGTACTGTAGGATGATGAGCATTACAATGTATTATCTTGAC
>NW_020951428.1:0-2500 GCF_900497805.2 Vombatus ursinus
ATAGATAGATAGATAGATAGATAGATAGATAGATAGATAGATAGATAGAGGGCACAGGGTGAGTTGAAGATGAAGGGGTTATATCTGGAGAATAAAATTAAGGGGTGAGAAAGGATTATACTGGGAAAAGGAGAAAGGGAGAAGTAGAATGGGGTAAATTATCTCATATGAAACAGACAAGGAAAAGCTTTTACAGTGGAGGGGAAATGGAGGAAGATGAGAGGGAATGAGTGAATCTTATTCTCAGAGGATTTGGCTTATGGAGGGAATAACACACAATTGGGTATGGAAATCTATCTTACCCTACAGGAAAATAAGGAGGGAAGGGGACAAGAGAGCAGGTGGTTGATAGAGGGGAGGGCAAATAGGGAGAAGGGGTAACCAGAAGCAAATGTTTCTGAGGAGGGACAGAGTCAAAAGAAAGAATAGAATAAATGGGGAGTAGAATAGGATGAAGGGAAATATAATTTAGTTTTTTACAGCATGACTACTATGGAAGTGTTTTGCATGACTACACATGTATAACCTGTATTGAATTGCTTTCCTTTTCAATGAGAGTAGGTGGGGAGGGAGAAGGGAGAAAAATTGTAATCCAAAGTTTTAAAAACACATGTTAAAAAATTGTTTATGAAATGAAACTCAAAAAAAAAAAAAGAAAATGATGGATATTTTCTCAAAAGACATCCAGTTTAGTTTCTGGCTTCCTGATCTGCAAGTTCCTGGGATCAATGAAATCACAGATCTAGTACCCTTTGAATTCTCTACCCAGCTTACCATCCCTGTGCAATGCCTAACTCAAGATAAATGTGTTATTTGTCCAGCTATTTATCATTGTCTGGGTAATTTGATTTTTTATTTACTTAAAAATATGTTATTGGTGTATTTTGTTTTTAAATCATATTATTCTCTGTATACATCTATCCCACTATGGACCCAATGAACTTGACTTTCTAACTCAGAAACAGATAAACAAAAAAACAGTTCACAAAGCCAATTGTCATATTAACAGCAATTAACAGCATATCCAACCCCCAAAATCCATAATTCTCCACCTGGAAGGGGTATATACTCTCATTTCTCTTGGGCCACTATTGTTCATTACAATTACACAGAAGTATGGTGGGGTACCCCCTCCATTTATATTATTGACATTGTTTTCTACTTTGCTTTCATAATGTAGGTGGTTGGACCCATTTCTTTCCCATTGCCAAGAATTTCATTTGGGCACTTTTTGTAGATAAAATTGGTATATTATATGCAAAAGGATCATTTGGAGAACTTTCCAAAAATAAACCATTCATCTTTTTTTTTCTAAGAGAACACGGAACATCTTAGGTGAGTATAAGTTAACTGTACATAGACAATGAATTCTGAAATGACTATGTAATCAATTATTTTATATATTTTGACATCAGTTTCATATTTTAGGATGTCTCTCACTGCATATTATCTGCAGCTCCTTTGGACTTTCTTGAAGAAAAGACTGTCCATAGCCATTGACATACTATTTACCTTTATATACCCCCAGTATGTCAGCAACAGAAAGAAAGGGTATACATTAAGAAGAATATTTATTTAGTTGCATGTTTATAGTACTAAAGAACTAAAATTAAAGGACTTCTGGAGACAGAGACAAGATGGTGGAGTGGACAAAGCACTAAGGTGAGATCTCCTAATATTCCCCTCCAAACAACTTTCAAATAATATCTCAAATTGAATTTTGGAGTGTCAGTGCCAACAAAAAGTCAGAGTGAGACATTCTTTCAGTCCAAGACAACATAGAGATCAGAAAGAAAGGTCTGAGACATGGTGGTGGAAGCTGGCCTGGAGCCCATGTGGATCAAACATCAGTGGTGGGACCAAATGGTGGTGACAGAAGCAGCAGCAGCTTCTGGAGCTCTCAAACCAGAGATGGTAATGGGGCCTGGAAACTAGTCAGAAAGAGATTACCAGGTAACCCTGAGTTTGCATTGGATGCAGGACCCAATGCTGTTGGCCTACTCTATTGACTATTCCCACTTTTGGATCATTGTTCAAGGGTACAGAGGAGAACTTTTTGTCAAGAGGAAGCCCTGAGATGCAGTATCACTCACAATCTCAAGGGAGGAGGGGCCTTAAGAAACAGTATAGATTGCAATCCCAATGGATCATGTGTCATATCCAGGTAAGGAATACAATGTAGAAAATGAGAACAGATGCCCTGGGAGAAGAGGAAGGGAGAGGAAGAATTGGGAAGATTGACTCACATAAAAGAGGTGCTCAAGGAAGAGTTTTTATAGCAGAAGGTAAAATGGGTGAGGGGGGCAGGTAATGCATGAATCTTCACTTGCATCTAAAGCATTTCAAAGAAAATACACATACACACACACTTATTTATTTAGTTATTCAATTTGTAATAGAAATCTATTTACCCACTAGAAAAGTAGAAGGGGAAGGCAACAAGAGAAATTGGAGGTTTTAAAAGAGAGGGCAGATAAAATAAAGCATAAGTTTAAAAAAA
>NW_020951429.1:0-1140 GCF_900497805.2 Vombatus ursinus
TGCAATAGGCTGCTGGTGGGTCTGCCTGCTTCAAGCCTCTCCCCATTACAACCCGTCCTCCATTTAGCCACTAAAGTCATTTACCTCAAGTTCAGATCCAACCCTGTCATCTCCCTCTTCAGTGAACTCCAGAGGTTCCCTGTTGCCTCCAGCATCAAATACAAAATCCTCTGCTTAGTGTTCAAAGCCTTTCCCAACTCCTCTCAGTTCTAAGTGCCTTCCCCATGCTGGTTATTTACAATTTATCCTGTATAATATATCTTGTTTATAAGCAGTTGTCCTCATGGTGTCTCCCCCGTTAGACTGGGAGCCGCTTGAGAGCAGGGACTGTCTTTTACATTTCTTTGTATCAACCAGTCAGTATTTTTTAAGTACCTACTCTGGGCCAGGCTCTGTGATAAGTGCTGAGGATAGAAAAAGAGGCAAAAGACAGTCCCTGCTCTCAAGCGGCTCCCAGTCTAACGGGGGAGACACCATGAGGACAACTGCTTATAAACAAGATATATTATACAGGATAAATTGTAAATAACCAGCATGGGGAAGGCACTTAGAACTGAGAGGAGTTGGGAAAGGCTTTGAACACTAAGCAGAGGATTTTGTATTTGATGCTGGAGGCAACAGGGAACCTCTGGAGTTCACTGAAGAGGGAGATGACAGGGTTGGATCTGAACTTGAGGTAAATGACTTTAGTGGCTAAATGGAGGACGGGTTGTAATGGGGAGAGGCTTGAAGCAGGCAGACCCACCAGCAGCCTATTGCAGTATTCCAGGCATGAGGTGATTGGGGTTAAGTGACTTGCCCAGGGTCATACAGCTACTAAGTGTTAAGTGTCAGAGGAGAGAAGGGGGCATATTCAAGAGATATTGCACAGCCTCAGACACTTAACACTTAGTAGCTGTATGACCCTGGGCAAGTCACTTAACCCCAATCACCTCATGCCTGGAATACTGCAATAGGCTGCTGGTGGGTCTGCCTGCTTCAAGCCTCTCCCCATTACAACCCGTCCTCCATTTAGCCACTAAAGTCATTTACCTCAAGTTCAGATCCAACCCTGTCATCTCCCTCTTCAGTGAACTCCAGAGGTTCCCTGTTGCCTCCAGCATCAAATACAAAATCCTCTGCTTAGTGTTCAAAGCCTTT
>NW_020951430.1:0-1125 GCF_900497805.2 Vombatus ursinus
ATGATTAACTGTGAATGACTTAGCTCTTCTCAGCAATACCATGACCCAAGACAATTCCAAAGGACTCATGAGGAAAAATGTCTACTCCTAGAGAAAGATGAAAGCATATCGAAGCTTTCATATTTCATATTGAAAGCATATTTTCCACTTTATTTTTTTGTGGTGGTTTTTTTTTTGTATGTGTGTCTGTGTTTTCTTTCACAGGCAAGGATATCCTTATCACAGGGAAATAGAAGCAGAAGAGGATAAGAGAAGGAGGGGAGAGATAAAAGGCAGGGCAGACTAGGGGAAGGGGTATTCAGAATGCATGCCATCTTGGGGTGGGGGGAGGGGCAAGATGAGGTGAAAATTTGGAACTCAAAATCTTGTGGAAGTAAATGTTGAAAACTAAAAATAAATAAATTAAAAAAATATTTTTAGAATAAAAATTTCCATAAAAAAAGAAAAAAAAGAAATTGGGTGGGAATCCTGTGGTAAGTATCTTAGACCTTATAATAGTAGTTCTGGGAAGATGTTGCACATAAGGAGACCGTCTTTTCTGGAAAAGAATTATATCTATCAGGACTGAATCCTTCTCTAGCAGAGGAGATCTATGGGCCCCTAAAGCCAGCAATTGCCCAGGGTAGTAGATGGGACTCAGAAGCAGACATAGGATAAACTGGCCTTAGGAATCAGTAAACATGTAAAGGGTAAGAAATAGACCTAGGCCTCGTGATTCAGAAAATAGAGTGACTATCACTACACAATTCTGCTTCCATTCCATATTATTTCCTTAATGAACTGAGGTTTCTAAGATTGAAACATAACAAAATAAAAAGGATAGACATTTTTTTCTGAATTCATGTCCAACACTCTACCCTACCTTCCTAAAAAAAAAGTTGTACCTCTCAGGACTTCAATGTACCTCCCTGGAACTTAAAAAAAAAACTGTATAAATTAAATGAGATTTTTAAAATCATTTTAAAAAGGTGAGCAGGATGATTTCAGAAAAAAACCCAGAAAGACTTATATGAACTGATGCAAAGTTAAATGAGCAGAACCAGGAGAACATTGTGCACAATAACAGCAATATTGTATGATGATTAACTGTGAATGACTTAGCTCTTCTCAGCAATACCATGACCC
>NW_020951431.1:0-2500 GCF_900497805.2 Vombatus ursinus
ATAGATAGATAGATAGATAGATAGATAGATAGATAGATAGATAGATAGAGGGCACAGGGTGAGTTGAAGATGAAGGGGTTATATCTGGAGAATAAAATTAAGGGGTGAGAAAGGATTATACTGGGAAAAGGAGAAAGGGAGAAGTAGAATGGGGTAAATTATCTCATATGAAACAGACAAGGAAAAGCTTTTACAGTGGAGGGGAAATGGAGGAAGATGAGAGGGAATGAGTGAATCTTATTCTCAGAGGATTTGGCTTATGGAGGGAATAACACACAATTGGGTATGGAAATCTATCTTACCCTACAGGAAAATAAGGAGGGAAGGGGACAAGAGAGCAGGTGGTTGATAGAGGGGAGGGCAAATAGGGAGAAGGGGTAACCAGAAGCAAATGTTTCTGAGGAGGGACAGAGTCAAAAGAAAGAATAGAATAAATGGGGAGTAGAATAGGATGAAGGGAAATATAATTTAGTTTTTTACAGCATGACTACTATGGAAGTGTTTTGCATGACTACACATGTATAACCTGTATTGAATTGCTTTCCTTTTCAATGAGAGTAGGTGGGGAGGGAGAAGGGAGAAAAATTGTAATCCAAAGTTTTAAAAACACATGTTAAAAAATTGTTTATGAAATGAAACTCAAAAAAAAAAAAAAGAAAATGATGGATATTTTCTCAAAAGACATCCAGTTTAGTTTCTGGCTTCCTGATCTGCAAGTTCCTAGGATCAATGAAATCACAGATCTAGTACCCTTTGAATTCTCTACCCAGCTTACCATCCCTGTGCAATGCCTAACTCAAGATAAATGTGTTATTTGTCCAGCTATTTATCATTGTCTGGGTAATTTGATTTTTTATTTACTTAAAAATATGTTATTGGTGTATTTTGTTTTTAAATCATATTATTCTCTGTATACATCTATCCCACTATGGACCCAATGAACTTGACTTTCTAACTCAGAAACAGATAAACAAAAAAACAGTTCACAAAGCCAATTGTCATATTAACAGCAATTAACAGCATATCCAACCCCCAAAATCCATAATTCTCCACCTGGAAGGGGTATATACTCTCATTTCTCTTGGGCCACTATTGTTCATTACAATTACACAGAAGTATGGTGGGGTACCCCCCCCATTTATATTATTGACATTGTTTTCTACTTTGCTTTCATAATGTAGGTGGTTGGACCCATTTCTTTCCCATTGCCAAGAATTTCATTTGGGCACTTTTTGTAGATAAAATTGGTATATTATATGCAAAAGGATCATTTGGAGAACTTTCCAAAAATAAACCATTCATCTTTTTTTTTCTAAGAAAACACGGAACATCTTAGGTGAGTATAAGTTAACTGTACATAGACAATGAATTCTGAAATGACTATGTAATCAATTATTTTATATATTTTGACATCAGTTTCATATTTTAGGATGTCTCTCACTGCATATTATCTGCAGCTCCTTTGGACTTTCTTGAAGAAAAGACTGTCCATAGCCATTGACATACTATTTACCTTTATATACCCCCAGTATGTCAGCAACAGAAAGAAAGGGTATACATTAAGAAGAATATTTATTTAGTTGCATGTTTATAGTACTAAAGAACTAAAATTAAAGGACTTCTGGAGACAGAGACAAGATGGTGGAGTGGACAAAGCACTAAGGTGAGATCTCCTAATATTCCCCTCCAAACAACTTTCAAATAATATCTCAAATTGAATTTTGGAGTGTCAGTGCCAACAAAAAGTCAGAGTGAGACATTCTTTCAGTCCAAGACAACATAGAGATCAGAAAGAAAAGGTCTGAGACATGGTGGTGGAAGCTGGCCTGGAGCCCATGTGGATCAAACATCAGTGGTGGGACCAAATGGTGGTGACAGAAGCAGCAGCAGCTTCTGGAGCTCTCAAACCAGAGATGGTAATGGGGCCTGGAAACTAGTCAGAAAGAGATTACCAGGTAACCCTGAGTTTGCATTGGATGCAGGACCCAATGCTGTTGGCCTACTCTATTGACTATTCCCACTTTTGGATCATTGTTCAAGGGTACAGAGGAGAACTTTTTGTCAAGAGGAAGCCCTGAGATGCAGTATCACTCACAATCTCAAGGGAGGAGGGGCCTTAAGAAACAGTATAGATTGCAATCCCAATGGATCATGTGTCATATCCAGGTAAGGAATACAATGTAGAAAATGAGAACAGATGCCCTGGGAGAAGAGGAAGGGAGAGGAAGAATTGGGAAGATTGACTCACATAAAAGAGGTGCTCAAGGAAGAGTTTTTATAGCAGAAGGTAAAATGGATGAGGGGGGCAGGTAATGCATGAATCTTCACTTGCATCTAAAGCATTTCAAAGAAAATACACATACACACACACTTATTTATTTAGTTATTCAATTTGTAATAGAAATCTGTTTACCCACTAGAAAAGTAGAAGGGGAAGGCAACAAGAGAAATTGGAGGTTTTAAAAGAGAGGGCAGATAAAATAAAGCATAAGTTAAAAAA
>NW_020951432.1:0-2302 GCF_900497805.2 Vombatus ursinus
ATATTCATCCTGTGTCATCCTGGTTTTTGCTGGTTTTGGAAATCATCTCAACATTGTGGTCCAGCTCCCACTTGTCTGACGCTGGGTATATAGTCCTTTGAAATCGCATTGGAATTACTTCTGATGAAGAAACATCCATTTTGGATTATCACTCAATTCTCTTCAGACATTTGTATTTTTCAATGTCTTTTGGATCAAGATTCTGAATGAACTCTTTGGATGGCTCGCTCACCTTTCCACAAATCTGCTACAACTCAAGGTTGGTCCCATTAAGGATGGTAAGTATAATTACTGCTTGGAATTTTTTCTTCTAGCCTCTATGTCTGATTGCCAATTATTTTCTAGTTTGTATTTTTCCATTTAATCCTTGAATTCTGTCAATAGATGTCCATCATATTTTCTCAAATATTTGGTGAAAATTTTATTGAGGAAGTCCCAACCTTTTCAGAGTAGACTACAGTTTTGTAGCTAGCTAGCATTGTGGAAACTTTAGATTCTCTAAGGGAATTAGAATTTAGAAGTGATTCTGTACTGTGTGAGTGGGGCTTCACTTCTTAGGAGCTGAGTGAAGTTTTATCTTGCAATAGAGGTAGAATCAACCTAATATCTTGGATGCTGTATTTTTCTACAAGAGGCCTGAAAAGTACAGGAAGTTGGATTAAGTTTTGTTTGGTTTTAAGGTCAGGCTTTCTTATGCTGCCTTTGGTAAAAGTTCAGTTCATTTCCTTTTCTTAGATTAGAGCAAAGCTTGAATAGTGTTTCACAGTGTGTTAGAGGGCCATTCTTCATTTTTCTCTGCTACTAAGTTAGATCTCTGACAAAAGAGAATCAGGGTGTGAAGTGGATCCTAAATTCCTTACAATTGAGCCTTGCCATATTTCCTCAAGGTGGGATTGTGTGTCTAAGACATTTCCTTTCAATTGTGATTGATTTGGGGGAAGAACAAGAGTGCTGTAAATAGGGAGGGGAAAACCCTGAGCATCAATAACCTTGTTCTTTTTGGAGAAGTTTTCTTCTCAGCCAACTGAAATGCATTGTGCTCAAACCTAGCATTGTTGAGGAATGTTAGAGAATTTCTGTAAGCATCTGATCTCACATATCATTTCAGAAAGTGGTTTGTCGATCCTCTTGGGACTTTCTCCCTGGAAACTTTGGCTGTTCTGCAATGGTGCTTATCACCCTGCATCAGGGATTAACAGAAGGTTCTTCTTTGGTCTTTCATCTGGAGATCTACTCTAGGTTTTTGTTTTTTGTGCCCTGAAGGTTTTCTTGGTGGGTAATCCTTCTTTTATTTTGTGCAGTTTTTTATGGGAACTGAAGTTTTCTCACAGTATTTGAGGGGAACTTATTTTTCAAAGCAGAGGGTTTCCTTCCTTTTCAGCTTTTCTGAGACTCATTTGGTGGGTTGTCATTTCTTGCTAAATTTGGCCTTATTTTTTTCTGGTGGATAATCATCCTGTGTCATCATGGTTTTTCCTGGTTTTTGAAGTCATCTTGACATTGTGGTCCCCTTCCTCCTTGTCTGCCTGTGGGAATATAGTGCTTTGAAATCCAATTGTAATTACTTCTGATGAAGAAACATCCATTTTTTCACTTGATTCTCTTCAAACATTTGTCTTTTTCAATGGCTTTTGGATCATGATTCATAAATGACCTCTTTGGATGGCTTGCTCACCTTTCCCCAACTCTGCTACAACTCAAGGTTGGTCCCATGAAGGAAGGTAAGTACAATTGCTGCTTGAAGTTTTTCTTCTAGCTTCCATGTCTCAGTGCCAATTATTTTCTAGTTTGTATTTTTCCATTTAATCCTTCAATTTTGTTTGTAGATATCAATCATATTTTCTCAAACATTTGGTGAGAATTCTATTTAGGAAGTCCCAAACTTTTGGTTTTGTGGCTAGCTAGTACTGTGGAAAGTTTAGATTCTCCAAGGGAATTGGAATTTGGATGTGATTCTCTACTGTGTGTGTGGGGCTTCACTTCTTAGGAGCTGAGCGAAGTTTTAACTGGGAATAAAATTAGGTACAAGCAACCTAATATTTTAGATGTTGTATTTTCCTGCAACTGTCCTGAAAGCACAGGAAGTTGGAGTAATTTTGGTTTGCTTTTAAGGTCAGGCTTTCTTATGCTGCCTTTGGTAAAGGTTCAGTTCATTTCCTTTTCTTCGATTAGAGGAAAATTTGAATAGTGTTTCACAGTATGTTAGAGGGCCATTCTTCATTTTTCTCTGCTACTAAGTTAGATCCCTGACAAAAGAGAATCATGGTGTGAAATGGATCCTCAATTCCTTGGAGTTGAGCTT
>NW_020951433.1:0-1140 GCF_900497805.2 Vombatus ursinus
TTTTTCTCTGCTACTAAGTTAGATCTTTGACAAAAGAGAATCATGGTGTGAAATGGATCCTCAAGTCCTTGAAGTTGAGCTTTGCCATATTTCCTCAAGGTGGGACTGTCTGTCTAAGACATTTCCTTTTAATTGTGAGTGATTGGTGGGAGGACAAGAGTTCTGCAAGTAGGGGTGGGGGGAGCCCTCAGCATCAAGGACCTTGTTCCTTTCTGAGAAGTTTTCTTCTCTGCCAAATGAAATGCATTGTGCTGGAACCTGTTCTGTGCTGGTGGTTATCATTTGGATCTGGGATTAACAGAAGGTTCTTCATTGGTCTTTCATCTGGAGATCTACACTAGGGTTTTGTTTTTTGTGCCCTGAAGGTTTTCTTGGTGAGTAATCCTTCTTTCACTTCATGTATTTTTTCATTGGAGTGGAAGTTTTATCACAGGCATAGATTGGAATTTATTTTTCAATGTAGAGGGTTTCCATCCTTTTCAGCTTTTCTGAGACTTATTTGGGGTGTTGTCCTTCAGTGTTGAATTTGGGCTTATTTTTTTCTAAATGGATATTCATCCTGTGTCATCATGGTTTTTGCTGGTTTTGGAAGTCATCTTGACATAGTGGTGCAGCTACTCCTTGTCGGCCTGTGGGAATATAGTACTTTAAATCCAATTGGAATTACTTCTGATGAAGAAACATCCATTTTGGATTATCACTTGATTCTCTTCAGACATTTGTATTTTTCAATGGCTTTTGGATCAAGATTCTGAATGAACTCTTTGAATGGCTTGCTTACCTTTCCCCAACTCTGCTAAAATTCAAGGTTGGTTCCATTAAGGATGGTAAGTATAATTGCTGCTTGGAGTTTTTCTTCTAGCCTCCATCTCTCACTGCCAATTATTTTCTAATTTGTATTTTTCCATTTAATCCTTGAATTATGTGAATAGATGTCAGTCATATTTTCTCAAATATTTGGTGAGAGTTCTACTGAGGAAGTCCCAACCTTTTCAGAGTTGACTACAGTTTTGTAGCTGGCAAGCATTGTGGAAACTTTAGATTCTCTAAGGGAATTGGAATTTCAATGTGATTCTCTTCTGTGTATGTGGAACTTCACTTCTTAGGAGTTGAGTGAAGTTTTATCTTGGAATAGAGGTA
>NW_020951434.1:0-1013 GCF_900497805.2 Vombatus ursinus
GAAGCATAAGATGCATGCAGTCCCTGGCCTTAAAAAGATTTTTTTTTAATTTATTAAGCATTAGTTTTTTCATGCCTTTGTTTTTAGTTGCAGACTATCTTATCTTTTCCATTAATCTTTATTTCTATTTTTAGTCAAAACCAGACAGTTTTGATAGTTACTGTTTTAGAGTTTTATCAAAAATCTGGAAGTGCAAATTCTTGGTATTCTTTATCATATTTCTGAGCATCTAATTTTTTTTCTAATGCTTTTAATTAGCAGGATTTTTATTGCTGTTGGTTTGTTTGTTCTTAGATTGAACTTATGATTTCAGTAACTTGATATTTGCCTAGGACACGGAGGTCAAGTGTTAGGTCCAGGGTAACATATTCAGAGTCAGTAATTGAACCCAGATCTTCCTGACTATGAGGCCAACCCTTTATAGGCTGTTGTTGATAGAACAACTCTCTATCTATGCTGTTGCTCGGGGGAGGGAAGATAGAGTGAAAATATTAAAATTAGAGACAACTTAATTGAGTTGGAGACCGATTAAGAATCCATTGCAATAGTATAGAAGAGATATTATGAGGATTTAAAGTAAATGGTTGAATGACACAAATGTTGTGCAATCATACTACTTAGGAATACACTGGATATGATAGGGAAGAAAATGGAGAGATGATGAGGGAATGAGAAGAATCCAAGAAAAATAAAAATCCTATATGACTTGATAAAGGAAATAATAACAATTATTGTTGCTGTTGTTAATGTTGCTGTTATAGAACAGGGAAGTTTATGAGTTGGACATGTTTAGACAGTTAGATTATTAGCTCATATTAGATATGTGTTTGATGTAACACTATGGACATCCAAGTGATGATGTCCAATGCTCAAATGGTGACATTGAACTGGAATTTAGGATGGGAAGTTTAAGATATGGTGATTTAAGAATTAGATGCAAAGAAATGATCATGAAACCAGAAGAACAGGCAAGATCACTCAAGGTGAGAGTATAAAGAAAAGAAGGTTAAGAA
>NW_020951435.1:0-1017 GCF_900497805.2 Vombatus ursinus
GAAGCATAAGATGCATGCAGTCCCTGGCCTTAAAAAGATTTTTTTTTTAATTTATTAAGCATTAGTTTTTTCATGCCTTTGTTTTTAGTTGCAGACTATCTTATCTTCTCCATTAATCTTTATTTCTATTTTTAGTCAAAACCAGACAGTTTTGATAGTTACTGTTTTAGAGTTTTATCAAAAATCTGGAAGTGCAAATTCTTGGTATTCTTTATCACATTTCTGAGCATCTAATTTTTTTTCTAATGCTTTTAATTAGCAGGATTTTTATTGCTGTTGGTTTGTTTGTTCTTAGATTGAACTTATGATTTCAGTAACTTGATATTTGCCTAGGACACGGAGGTCAAGTGTTAGGTCCAGGGTAACATATTCAGAGTCAGTAATTGAACCCAGATCTTCCTGACTATGAGGCCAACCCTTTATAGGCTGTTATTGATAGAACAACTCTCTATCTATGCTGTTGCTCGGGGGAGGGAAGATAGAGTGAAAATATTAAAATTAGAGACAACTTAATTGAGTTGGAGACCGATTAAGAATCCATTGCAATAGTATAGAAGAGATATTATGAGGATTTAAAGTAAATGGTTGAATGACACAAATGTTGTGCAATCATACTACTTAGGAATACATTGGATATGATAGGGAAGAAAATGGAGAGATGATGAGGGAATGAGAAGAATCCAAGAAAAATAAAAATCCTATATGACTTGATAAAGGAAATAATAACAATTACTGTTGCTGTTGTTAATGTTGCTGTTATAAAACAGGGAAGTTTGTGAGTTGGACATGTTTAGACAGTTAGATTATTAGCTCATATTAGATATGTGTTTGATATAACACTATGGACATCCAAGTGATGATGTCCAATGCTCAAATGGTGACATTGAACTGGAATTTAGGATGGGAAGTTTAAGATATGGTGATTTAAGAATTAGATGCAAAGAAATGATCATGAAACCAGAAGAACAGTCAAGATCACTCAAGGTGAGAGTATAAAGAAAAGAAGGTTAAGAACAA
>NW_020951436.1:0-1125 GCF_900497805.2 Vombatus ursinus
TGACTATTGCAATAGCCTCTCCTCACTTCAATCCATTCTCTTCACAGTCACCAAAGTGGTTTTTCCTAAAACTCACATCTGAACGTGTCATTCTTTTTCCTCCCTACCCCCTATAGTCAATAAGTTCCTGGGGCTCTTTATACCTCTAGGATCAAATATAATCTCCTTTGATTGATATTTAATACAGCTCTTCACAACATGGGTCCTTCCTACTTTTCCAGTCTTCTTAAAGATTATTCCCCTCCATTGGCTGTGGAGGATCCAGCCATATTGGTCTTCTTTCTCTCCCATCCATGCAATGTGCCAGCTCCTGTCTTCATGACTTTGTATCACCCATCTTCTAAGCACTCCCTGCTTATCTCTGCCTCTCAGCATGTCTGGTTTCCTTCAAGATCCACCTTAAGAACAATCTTCTTCTACATGAAGCCTTTGCTGATTCTCTGAACTACTACCACTCTCCTGCCCCACACCAGCTTGTTTCCATTTTGCCCATGTTACTTACATGCGTATGTCTTTATACATTGTCTTTCCCTTTAGAATGTAAGGTACCAAGGGTAAATGCTGTTTCAATTTTGTCTTTGCATCTCTAATGTTCAGTACATTGCCCACTATATGAGTGCTAGTGAATTGATTGACCGAGTTTTCTTTTTACTGAAGCATTCTGCAATGGTAAAGGCCATGGATAATGGACTGTTCTTCCTTCCTTATGTCTTTATTAGCTTATGGCTGTGGACAAGTCATTTCAACTCTCTGAGTCTCAGTTTCCTCATCTATAAAATGGGAGTAATGACAAGCACTTGCTTCCCAGGATTGTTGTGAGGATCAAAGACCCCAAACATGCTTTGCAAATTTCAAAGTGTTTAGTATCACCTATTATTAGAGCCAAACCCAAATGCTAGCTCAGCCTACAAAAAGAAAGTGCATTACCAGCTTACCTTGATACTTTAATTCCCAAAGGTAATTTCTTTAAAAAATGCTAGGTTAACAAAGACGCCAGATTAGATAGATAACAGGGAATTCCCAACTGGGCCTGAAATTGGATCATGAGTGTAAAATGCAAGATGAATGAAGGTTTTGGCTATTTTAGGTAGCCAAAGTGAACCGCATTTAAAGGCATCTTCAAAA
>NW_020951437.1:0-2217 GCF_900497805.2 Vombatus ursinus
TGTGTGTGTGTGTGTGTGTGTGTGTGTGTGTGTGATGGAGAGAGAGAGAGAGAGAGATACACATTACATGTGGGTTCCACTTAATGGTTACTTTTTGGGCCCTTTTGCCTCAGAATGAATGTAAATAGCAATTGTTTCTCATTTGGACAGGAACTCTGAGGGTCTCCCAGTTTGATTTTTTATTAATTAAAGGGTCCATCCCTTGACTCACTTCTTAAACAGGCCTATTCTATTCACTGGATGGGTGTTGCCTCATTCAAAGTGAGAACTCAGAAAGACCTCAGCTTAAAAAGGCCAAAGTCTCCCACTGCATCCTAGGCCATCTCCAGTCATCCTGATCCATATCTGGCCACTGGACCCAGATGGCTCTAGAGGAGAAAGTGATGCTGGTGACTCTGCACAGCCTTGCGTCACTCAAATCTAACTCAATTGCAAATCATGGCATCATCGTCCTGATGTCATGGTCCTCTTCCAGAATGAAGAACAAGCCACACAATATGCATACATACATACGTGCATGTATGGGCTGTCTCCCTCTTGGTTTCGTATTCCTAGTATTTATCATAGAGTGTGGCCCCAAATCAGACATTGATGTGTCGTAGTGACTGTGTGGAACTTTGAGTGAGGAAGATCTGAGTTCAAATCCTGCCTCTGGTACTTATCATTAGTTTGATGCTAAGCAAGTACTTTAACCTTCCTGGGCTTCAGTTTCCCCATCTATCTTACAGAGTTACTGTGAGGATCAAATGAGACAATGCATCTAAATTGCTTTTCTGTTATAATCATTTTAGAGAGGGCTGTCCCCCACATGTAAAGGGGAATATAGTATGCCTTGAAGGAAGGCAGAACTGACATCTCTAGCCTCTTTTCTCCCATCCTTCTCAAAGGAAGACTTTATTTGCTGTCAGGAGGGGAAGCAGGAGGTAGGGCCCAGAAGCTCAACCACTCTGCTTTCCTAAGACAAAGGGGGTACTGGGATAGAATTATATCCATCTGCTCCCTTAAGTATAAGTCTACATAAGTCTAGGGCATGTGATTCTCAGGTTCTAGTTAATTTCTGACCATTGTCTCTTAATGGGGTGAAAGGAGCAGGACCATAAGCACTATACATAACTCCCATTCCAACCAAATGACAGTTCCATAATGAACACATTTAAGAAGTATCAAAGAAACCCAATTATCCAAGAAAATAGAAAAAAAAACACAAATCAGGGAAAGTATATACCAGACAATATAGAGTGAAGAGGCTTTCCAATTTGGAAGTGAAATAACTATTCAACTAAGAAAGAGAGAGAGAATCTCAGACCTCACCCAAGGGAAAGTTCCCCAAAGTCTCTAGCATAGGCAAACTAGGAATAGAAACATGATGGAAACTGTCACATCCTCTCATTTTGGTTTATTCTCGAGGTCTTTTCCTTCAGCAATATGAAGTGGGTTTGGCATTGTCCGTCTTCTGTCTTGAAGCTGGAAAGCAGGAACACCCAGAGACCAAAGTCCAAGAGAACCTAAGATGTTAGAGTCCTTCTTTCCCCCATCATTGTTGTTGTTGTTTGTCTATTTTTGTCAACTCTGCCCCATGCCTCACATAGGCACAGAACATTGATCTCCACCAATGAGGACAGGCTTTAGGATTAGGGTTGCTTTCATAAATGCTTGTTAAGTGGATGATTGATTGATGGATGTGGCAATGTTGTCAGTAAAGTTAGTGCAACTGAAAAAGAGTTATCCCAACACCACAACCCACAACTTGCAGATTGAATAGTGGGGAGGGAAACCATTTTTGAGCCCTCATAGGGGTGCAAAAATTAGTCACTTCTGCTTGAAGGAGGAGTGTGTGGGTTTGTCAGCCCTTCCAATATTTAGCATTTCTCCTTTGCCGCAATGATTTTGCATTCAGAACTAACATTACAATCTGGCAGGTTTGTGAGCCCCGAGAATATGACAGATTGGTCCTGGGTCCTTGCTTGTTTGTCACGGCAACAGTGCATGTTCCTGTCAGTCATTTTGTCTTTTCTGGTCTCCTCAAAAACATTTTTACTCTTTGCTAGCGTCGGTCACGTTTCTTAGATATGTCTCTATGATGTTTTAATAAAAGGTGCTACTTAAGCTGAAATTTTTTTGGCAATTGGACTAGGCTATGGTAAATTATGATTCTATATCTGGCCTTTAGAGAAAAGGGGTGTGTGTGTGTGTGTGTGTGTGTGTGTGTGTGTGTGT
>NW_020951438.1:0-15607 GCF_900497805.2 Vombatus ursinus
TTCTCCAGCTCATTTTACAGATGAAAAAACTGGTAAACAGGGTTAAGTGACTTACTCAGGGTCACATAGCTAGCAAGTGTCTGAGGCTGGATTGGAACTCCTCTCCCCAGACCTGGTGCTCTATGCACCTTGCACTGTGCCACCTAACTACCCTAACTTAGGACTACTTATTAATAAGAAATACAAGGAAATAGCTTCCTTGTATTTCCTTGTATTTCTTATAAATAAGAAATACAAGGAAATAGCCAAAGATTTTTAAAAGCAAAGTGACATATCCTTCTAGTCTGAGATTGAGTTCAAATATTCAAATAAATCTGTGATATCACTAATTTAGAAATGTCTTAAATTAATACATAGTATAGCCCATCACAGCCAGATGATCTTGTGAGATTCTTGTCCATGTCTCACAGGCTTGCTGATGGAGGGACACAATGTACGAGAGGCCTTTTGCTCTCCCAGAAAAGTGCAGAGTGCAGGATGAAGATCTACTGAATTAGACATGGAGCATGTGGGTAACATCTAGCTCCAGGTTTTAAGAAGTCCTTTCTGTCCCCTGTCTAGGTTGTGTGAGATGTTCCCCTTGGGCTTAGTGTAACATCTTTGCTGTGATTCCTGTGAATGCATTCATCTTCATCTGATCTATCTGTGACTTTTCAACACCAATACAATCATTAGCTAATCAAGGTAAAATATTTGTACACATATGGAAATAGGAGAAGTCCAAAATTCTCCAGACTCTTTGGAAGACCCAATTTTCCTCCAGTCAAAAGGGAGGGAGGAAGGACACCCAGGCCAAGTCCAAAATCAAGGAAATCCCTTTCTCTACATAACTGCCCCCTCCCCCAACACTTAGTTCTTCCTCAGGGCTTTTCCTGGAATACCACACTCACTCCAATTTTTGAAATAATTTGATTTTAAACTTTGATATCCTAAAGTTTGATATTTTGTACACAATCCTAGAATGTGAACAGATTGTTTTAGGAGATCTGACCACAATTCTTCCGCAGTGTCATTCCAGTTGCAAGGACCTTTCACCTGTAGTCTAATGGCCAGACTTCGTTGAAGGATTTAAACTCAAAATTATGATTGAAAGCCTTTTTTTAAATCAAATCTCTGATTTAATTAAGGCATCAAGGGGTCTTAACATTTACATTATGTGTGGTAAGGTGACAATTGATTTATTTAACTAGTCTTCTTAAACATAAAGTCAATGCAGCTAGACCAGGGGTGAGGAACCTGCAGCCTCAAGGCCACATTTGGCCCTCTAGGTTCTCAAGTGTGTTCCTTTGACTGAATCCAAACTTCACAGAACAAATCCCCTTAATAAAATGATTTGTTCTATAAAACTTGAAGTCAATCAAAAGACTACACCCAAGGACCTAGAATCCACATGTGGCCTTGAGGCTGCAAGTTCCCTACTCCTGAGCTAGACTAAAATGAAAAGCAATAGATTGGACAATGGATAAAAGTTGTACATTAAAAATATACAGGAAATCATTACAAATATATGATATAAAGCAGAGGTGTAAAACATGTGATTTACCAACCACAATATGGTCAACAACATTCCTGAGTGCCAACTGAATCAGATTAAAATGCAATTAGGAAATATTTAATGAAACAAATACAAGTACTAAAGAACATAGATAATGTTAATATGTGGTTTTCTAAGTCAGTGAAACACATAGATATCATTATTTATAGTTTAGTGGCACCTATTTAAAAATGAGTTTGACAACACTGATGTAAAAAGCCAGCCCCACAATGTATTAGTCAAGTAATCACCCAATTTAGAGAATGAAGGAATATCTAAAGCAATATATTTCATCCCAGGTGCCTCTAAGGTGTGCCTACAGAGTTAGGTGTCTTTAAAACACTTAAAAAGTTGACTAATAACTCTTCTATATGAAAGCCTTCAAATATTTGAAGCCAGCAATTATTTTCACCCTGAGGTTTCTCTTTACTAGGCTAAACAGCTCAGCTTTATATGACCTGGAATTAACATTTCTTGTCATTCTGTTTATCATCCTCTGGATTTATTTCAACATGTCCATGAGTTTAGTACAGGGTGTAAGAGGTGTTGAGGGAGGACTAGCACCACTGGTGTGAGACATTGCTGAGCTCTTTTCAGGGCTGCTCACCTACCTTTGGTGTCTCCTGCCACCCAACTTTCAGCTGTGGCTCCAAGAAGCTGTAGCATGCACAATGGCCATAGTCCAGTAAAATCGCCTTGGCCAAATACCAAAGAAGATGCCAAGGTCCTCCACTGCATCTCAGGCCATCTCCAGTCATCTTGACTTTTGTCTTGCCACTTGACTTCTGACTCTGGAAGAGAAAGTGAGGCAACCTTGTGCAACTTTTCCTACTTAAATCTCATTCATGTGCTAGTCAAGACATCACCCCATGACAAAAGACAAATAACAGTCCAGAAAAGAACATCATATTCTTGATATGTTTTAATTACTAACTAGTTATTTGAAGTCATAGGATATGAGATGTGATTTCATGCCACCAATAAATAGCTATGTGAAAAATTATATAAAACGTGTCAGATATCATATCACCCAACACATATACACATTTGAATAACTTGGCCAGCCCATCAGAGTTGAGCTCTCTGCAGCAGAATTTGAATGCTTGGCAGTTTAGTTTAAGAAAGGACCTCAATGTCTGATATCTTATCCTGCCAAGTGATCTTCAGAATCTTCCTAAGACAGCTCAAAGGGAAGCAACTCAGTTTCCTGGTGTGGTGCTGGTTGATTGTCCAAGTTTCACAGATAATCAGCAATGAGGTCACCACGATATGTTGTTCATGACAAAGTTAGGGATTAGGAAGGGGATTTTGATTTCACTGGTTAAAGAATCTCCAGTGTAAAGAAATTCTTCCTCTCACCACTAATCATATGATTTTCTACCACATACTCCTTTTTTAAAAATAGTATTTTTCCAATTACATATAAAGGCAATTTTTAACACTGATTTTAATGAAATTTTGAGTTTCAAAACTTTCTCCCTCCCTTACCTACACTGTTCCTAAAATTGTAAGCCATTTGGTATAGGTTATATATGTGCAATCATGTTAAAATATTCCCATAGCAATCATGTTGTGAAAGAAGAAATAGACCAAACGTGTGGGGGAAATATGAAAAAAGTAAAGTGAAAATAAGGGAATAGCTTGAATTCTTATAAAATTGACTCAGTTCTCTATATATTAGAACAATGAGACCTTTATCAGAGACACTTGTTGTAAAGATTGTTTCCTAGCTTTCTGTTTTCCTTCTAATCTTAGTTGCACTGGTTTTGCTTGTACAAAAGTTTTTATATTTAAAAGAATCAAAATCATTTATTTTAAATTTTGTAATGCTCTCTATCTCTTGCTTGGTCATGAATTCCTGCCCTCCCCATAGATCTGATAAGTAGAGTATTCCTAACTTATTATAAATTCCAGTTTTTGATCCACTCTGCTATCCACTTCCATTTTATGGGAGAGTTTATCCCATTCACATTCACAGTGATGAGTATTACCTGTGTATTTCACTCCATCCTATTCTTCCTCCTGTTTGTCCTCTCTCTCCTTTCATCCTTTCCCTCCTCACCAGTGTTTTGCTTATGTCTACCACCTCCTCTGATCTACCCTCCTTTCTGCCAGTCCCCACCCCTTCTTATTTGATCTCCTCTCCTCCTACTTCCCTGTCAGGTAAGATAGATTTCCATATTCAACTGATTGTGTATATTATTCCCCCTTTGAGCCAATACCAATGAGAGTAAGGTTCAAGCAATGCTCATTGCTCATCCTCCCATCTTCCCTTCCACTGTCATAGGTCTTTCTTGCCTCTTCATGTGAAATAATTTTCCCCATTCAACCACTCTCTTCCTTCTGCACCCATTGTACTCCTCTTTCTCATCCCTTAATCATTTTTATATCATTCCATCAAATTTACCTCATACCCATGCCCTATCTCTGTGTATATTACTTTTAGCTGTACTATTAGTGATACAATTTTTAAGAATTACAAGTATTATTTTCCTGTGTAGGGGTGTAAATAGTTTAGCTCTTTTGAATCCCTTATGTTTTCTTTTCCCTTTTTACCTTTTTAGGCTTCTCTTGGATCTTGATGTTGGAGAAAATTTTTTTTTTTGGTTTAGTTCTGGTCGTCTTCTTATGAAAACTTGAAATTCTTCTATTTTGTTGAATGACCATTTTTCCCTTGATACATTATGTTTAATTTTGCCAGGTGAGTGATTCTTGATTGTCGTCCTAGCTCCTTTGCATTTTGGAATATCATATTCCATGACCTTAAATTCTTTAATGTTGCAGCTCCCAAATCCTGTGTAATCCTGATTGTGACTCCAAATATTTGAATTTTTTTTCTGGACACTTGTATTTTTCCCTTGACCTGATAGTTCAGAAATTTAGCTATAATGTTTCTTGGAGTTTTTATTTTGGGGTTTCTTTCCTGAGGTGATTAGTGGATTTTTTTGATGCCTACTTTTCCCTCTGTTTATAATCCAATGATTCTGATATTGTCTCTTCCGGATCTATTATCCAGCTTAATTGTTTTTGCTATGAGATATTTTACATTTTCTTCTATTGTTTTCATTCCTTTGATTTTGTTTGATTGATTCTTGTCTCCAAGAGGCATTAGCTTCCACTTACCTAGTTCTTAGTTTCAAGGCATTGTTTTCCTCAATTAAGGGTTTGGAATTTCTTTTCCATTTGGAAAATTGTACTCTTTAAGGTATTGTTTTTGTCAGTGGATTTTTGTATCTCCTTTGCCATTTGGGCAACTCTACTTTTTAAGCAGTTTTCCAAGCTTGACTCTTTTCCCACAATTCTCTTTCATTCCTCTCATTTCTTTTCCCTGTGTTTCTTCTACCTCTTCTATATTACTTTTAAGGTCCTTTTTGAGCTCTTCCATAATTTCTTTCTGGACTTGAGATGACTTCCTGTTTTTCTTTGGGGTTTTGCCTGTTGTATTTTGACACTGTTGTCCTCTTCTGAGTTTGTGTTTGGGTCACCCCTGTCATCATAGCTTTCTATGGTCAGATCCTTTTTCGGGTTGTTTTTTTCTCTTTTTTTTTTTGCTTTTTTCCTTTCTTTTAAATTTAATCTCTTCTCCCAGTGTGGAATGGACTCTCTCAATTTTCTTGTTCCAGTGGCTGCAGACCCTAACTGTTTATCTGATACTGTGCTGATGTTGCCCTGAAGTCCAAGAAGCACCCTTGTGTCTGGTGCTGTGTTGAGGGGGTGGCTAGCACTGCTTGAGGACTTTTGGGTCTGGCAGCTTACCTGGTGCTGATCTGGTGTCCTAGTTGTGGTGTCTGGTGTATTCTGAGGTCTGGTGAAGTTTTTCTGCATTTCTCCGGAGTTACCATGAAGTACATGGAGGTCTGACTGCTAGAGGGTACCTATTTGTCCTAGGCTGTGCTGAAGCATGTGGTGGTTCTTAGAGTAGGAGTCTGCTAGTCCTGAGTATGCTAAGGCAAGTGGGAGGTCATAGTGTTGGTGTCTGCTTTCACCACCACACTGGGACTTAGGATCTCCCACTGGCTTGATGAAGTGGGACTTGATGCTGGCTTGCCAGGATGCTTCTTGGCCTGGACTTCACTCCCCCTTTCCCTGAGTGAGATGGACCTTTCTTGCCAATCTTCCAAGTCTCCTGGGTTAAAAGACTCTTTTTCCACCACATCTTTCTGCTGTTTCCATTGTTCCATGATTTGTTCTGGAGCACTATTTTATGGTCATTGGAGGTAAATGTGGGAGAGCTATAGCAATTTACTGCTTACTCCACCATTTTGAGTCCTGGAAGCCCAACACATATGTTTGCTTGGTGTTAATTGTTAGGCCAAAATTAGCACAAACAGCAGAGAATCAATCCATACTTTGTTGCATCTCAGCTTTAGAGGCTGCATTGAGTGCACAAACATTGGCAAACAAAAAATCATGCGCCAACACCCAGTCCACTTTAGTCTTTACTTGTAGCTTTTTTCAAGTTGAAGACTTTACTATCAGTGTGATAGCTCACCTTCATGTCATGTTCATCTTCATTGAAGAAGTCTGATAACATGACAGAAAAATCATGCTACAATGTATGGGAGCTAGTGTACAGCTTTGTTTCACCAAACTGGTGACAGGGAGACTGTGAGAGCATTGTCCATTATCCAGAACCTGGGTAAACATACCATCATTAAATTGATGTACAATAATGATGAACTTTTCTGGGCCACCAAATTTTGACCTAATTCTCCATAAGACTCTTTGACTAATGTTCTCAAAGGTCTTGGTCAGATCTACAAATCTTTTGTATAGACCTCTGTTCTGCTCCTAGCATTTCTCTTGGAGTTCTCAGGTAGGAAAGAACATATCAAGTGTTCCTTGACCTTTTCTGAAGTCATACTGGCTGTCATGTAGATGACCATCTTCCAGGAGAAGAATAAATCTATTAAAGATGGCTCTGGCAAGAATCTTGCCAGCAATGACTAAGAGAGAGATCCCCCCTGTGATTGTCACAGGACAATGTATTTCCTTTACCTTTATAGAGCTGGACAATGGAGGCATTCTTGAACTCTTAGGGGACAATCTCCTCTTGTCATATTATCCTGAAAATTTCAATCACCTTTTGTATGAGCAATAGACCCTCCCACCTTGTAAATCTCAGCTGGAATAAAATCAGCACCAGGTGTTTTGCCACACAAAAGGACCCTAATGACATTCAAAACCTCTTCTTCAGTTGGAACTTCATTAGAGAGAGATTGAGTTCAATTTGAGGTAAGTGATCAATGGCTTCAGCATTGATTGATGATGGTCTGTTGAGACCATTACAGAAGTGTTCAGCCCATCACTCTAGGATCATGTCCTTATCACTAATCCATGTGGCTCCATCAGCGCTGATTAGTTGAGGTGCACCATAAGCCTTTGACCCATAAATAGCCTTCTGGGCATCATAAAAATGTTTTGGATTGGTACTATCCACATAAAACTGAATTTCACCTCTGTATCTCTATAATTCTGTATCTCTGTAAGTTTCACTTGTGCTTTACTTTTGATGGACCTAAATGTTGCCCTCTTAAAGACAAATGAACTATCCTGCTGGCAAACCCTATGAAGTTCTAGTTTTTCATTCAGCAGCTTCTGAATTTCCTGGCCGTTTTTGTCAAACCAGTCTTGATGTTTGTGAATGTTCTGACCTAGATGAGTAAATGCAGTGGTGTAGACCAAATCTCTGAAAACTACCCATTCTTTTTTTCTCCACTGTTGTTTACTGTGTGTTGGCTCAACTTTCCCTCTAACTTAGAAACAACCTGTACCCACTCAGAGAAGTGCTCTAATTTGTTGACATTAATGCTTCTGGTAGTCATTTTACCTTGGAGCCTCGACTTTTGTTGAATGTGAATATTTAGTTTGGAGAGGATAAGTCTTTGATCAGTACAGCATTATGAACCACACATTGCCTTGTCACTCTAACATCCCGTATGTCTCTTCTCCTTACATTCACATGGTCAATTAAAAGCCAATGTTTGCTGAGAGGGTGCATCCATGAATTTTTATTGCATTTAGGCAAATGGAAAACAGTGTTGGTGATGAGATTGTCATGAGATGCACAGTAGTAAGTGACCTTGCTGTGCTGTTTCCAACTCCATTCCTCCCTAGGACTCCCTGCCAAGTCTGACATGCTGAACCTACTCTAGCATTAAAGTCACCCAGAATTATAAGCTTGTCCTCTTTTGGCACACTGATGATAAGGGTCTCCAGGTCTTCATAAAATTTTTCTTTCACCTCATCAGGGTTCATCATCATGGCAGCATAGACATTGATGATGGTGAAATGGCATTTTCTTGCAAGTGGCAATCACATTGTCATGAGTCTGTCATTCACTCCTTTTGGTAGGCATACAAGTTTGTTTCCTATATTGTATTTGATTGCAAAACCTACACCAGCTTCACATTGCTCCTCTTCACTGTGGCCACTCCAGAAAAACATATATCCAGCTCCAAGTTCAGTAAACTGGCCTTCATTTGCCAGCCTTGTTTCACTCAGGGCTACTATTTGGATGTGATACCTGTTGAGTTCTTCTGCATGCAAGAGTTGTTTGTCTTTCAGGTCTGCTGGACTTTGTGTTGTCTAGAAATCTGTACAAATTTTATGTACAGATGGTCAGTAGAATCATCTTTGCAGATGTTTTTGTACTTTTTTTGTGTTTTGACCACAGGGTGGGATCCCCACCTGCCATAGTAATCAGACCAGGGTTGGGTAAGCAGACAATTTTACGACACATTTTCTAACCCCTTTCTCACACCAGTAGGTGGGAAGTAGGATCCTTAAAAGGTTGCTCAGGCACCTAGGGACTGCCAAATCCCATTGCTGCTTCCAGTAAAAAGACAACTCCATGGCCTGGACTACCTGTGTGCAGGGTTGTGACTATAGCTCTCAATGTATCCATACCTACTGATTCATCATTTGCATGTTTCCACAGTACTTTGGGATAACTAAAATGATAAAAATGGTATGTGTAATGTCTTTTGATTCACACATAAATTGAATTTAAGTGAGGCAGAGTTACACAAAGTTATCAGCCTCACTCTCTCTCCAGAGTCATCACAGTCCAGTGGCAGGACAGAATCAAGATGACTGATGAAGGCTGAAGATGCAGTGGATGATCTTGGTGTCTTTGATATCTAGCCAAGCTCTACATGTTCTACAGAGTCTTCTTCAGCTGCCTTCATGGCCTTTCAAATAAATTTTTCTCATTCACTCATTCCACCAAGGGAAGTCTCCACAAGCTTGGAGTAGATAACTTCCTAAATCACCAATTGACTTGAGATCCCTCTGTTACTGTCAAAGTGGTTTATCCAAGCTGCTGAAGTGGTTTACCAGGATGTGGCTATTATGCTACCATGCACAGCTACAAGAGGAGCCACAGGTGAGTTGGTGGATCAGGTGGACACCAAAGGTGGAAAGCAGGCCTGAAAAGGGCTCAGCAATCCTGACATTAGAGGTACTAGTCTTCCCTGAACACATCCTACTCCCCACTTCCTAGAATACTGAGAGTCAAATGACTTACCCAGGGTGACACATACAACCATATGGATTATAGACAGAGCATGAAATCAGTTAAGGTTGATAAAAGATAACAAAAGTCAATACTGGAAAAGCTGGAGGGTGGATAGAAACATTTATTAACTTTTAGCGGGAATACAAATCTAACCTACCTTTTGGAAATCAATTCAGAACTTTCAAGAAAAATCACTAGATTGTGTGTAGCTTTTACTTCGGAGACACATTAATGGGCACATACTTCAAACAAATAAATTATAGAAATGAAGGTAACATAGAGAAGAGAATATTCATAGCAACCTTTTTATTATAACAAAAACAAAATGGCAGAACAACTGTCATGTTAATGTAAGAAAATATGTTATACTCTAAGATCAAATGACAAATGTCAAAGAAGATGAGAGTAAGAGACCAGGGAATACAAAGAGAACAAGGTTGAACACACCACTTTCCTCTTGGTAGAAGGATGGGGAGCTGTGCCTTTCAAATGCTTTCTAATTTGTCAGATGTCATTACTTTATTGATATGTTTCTTTAACTAGTTTATCTCTTGTAAAGAAAGACAAAAATGTGATGAGAGATTCTTTGGAACTAGATGTGATGTAAAAAGCAAAATGTATTTTAAAACATATTACCCAAAATTTGCGAAGCTCTCTTGCCTACATGTCAGTCAAAGCCATAACCATAGCCACAGTATATCTGTATCAACTGGGCTAACAAACCAAACACGCCTCAGGACACTTGGATGTCTCCTTTTCTGTCTTTTCAAGAATCCATGAAGGATGCTTATCTGATTCTTTTGAGAGAACTTGAGAGATTATGAATCCTACAGCCATGATACATGCTCACACACATGCACATTAATTAATATTTCTTGAATTCCATTCCAGTGCTCTTGAGAGGGCTTCATTTGGCACCTTGTCTTTTGCTACCCAGAGACAATTACCTCAGCACAATGATCTCTTCCTCTCTGTATTTGTCTGAAGAGCAGGGAAAGTGTCCCCACAGAGATGCAAAGAATTTGTAGCAAAGGTGAAACTGGCCTATGGGGCAATCCTATCAAGCATGCTGTCCAAATTCATGTTGAAATATAATGAGGAAAACTGAGGGAAAACATACTTCTCAAGCAAGGAGAATAGAACTATGATGGCCAGAGGATGACAGAAACACAATTTTCTGTGAGTCCAGCTTGAGGTGGGGCAATTCTGGAGGTCTTTTCCATGACGTAGGGATTCAGTATCTTTGAGTAGCTCAAATTATAGAAGCTAACAGCAAGGAGATTTGTTGCCTCATTCAAGTAAGATACAATGAGTTTGAATGTAATACTTTTCCCCATTATCCCCTTTCATTTGTTTTCTCCTCCCTCCTTTCCTTCCATTCTTCTTTTCTTTCTCTATTTTCTCTTCTTTCTTTGTTTCTTTCTCTTCTTTTTTTATTTCCTTCCTCCTTCCCTCCCTTGCTCTCTTCTTTCTTTATTTTTTACTTCAGTACTTTATTTTTTCTTTCTTCCTCCCATCTTTTTTTCACTTTCTCTCCATCTCTTTCTTCCTCTTCCATCATTTTTCTTTCCTCTCTCCCTTCCTTCTTCTTTCCTTCCTTCCTTCTTTCCTTCCTTCCTTCTCTCCTTTATCCTTCCTTCCTACTTTTCTTCCTTCCTTCTCTCCTCCTTTCTTTCTTCCTTCCTGCCTTCTTTTCTTTCTCTCTTCATTCCTTTCTTTCTTTTTTCTTTCTTTCGTTCTTTCCTTTCTCTTTTCTCTTTCCTTCCTTCTTTCTTTCTTATTTTTTCCATTCCACATCCCTCTCTATATCCCTTTTTTCAAACATTTCTCTAATTTCATCCGTACTTGTTAAAGGGAAGTTACATCTTAGGAAAAGGAAATATAAGTGGAACCATGGTTAGAAGTAAAAGTGATTCAGTTTGTAGAGATGAAAAAAAATCCATTAGAAAAAGTGACTTGTTTAAAGTTGCTCAGTTGGAAGTGGTTTAACTCAAGTGTGAACCCAGGTCTGCTAATTCCAAAGTCAGTGTCATGCTCCATACATGGTAACAAAGATTCTGTCATTGAACTGTGTAATCACTCTGGTACAAGCATTTGGTCCAGTAACCCCTGGTAGATACTACATTCGTCAGCAAAGCTAAAGATCAGTAAGTGAAAGGAAGAAAATGATACTCTTCTATAGTTGCCAACATTTTAAAAGTTTAGCACTTCAAGTGCAATAAAATGTTGAGCAGAGACATCCAAATTTTAGAAAGAGCAGAATATAAAACTTGAAATGGAAACAGAGGAGTTAACAGAAATCCAGAACCTTTGTCTTTTTGTCTCTTGAAAGTGATGTCTTCTACCTTCAAACACAGAGGGTTTTCATCTCCATAACTTACTTGAAATATTTGTGAACTTCATTTTTTTAATCCTATTTCTATTTCTAAAACTACCTCGTTTTTCACACTCACTTAACTGGCTGCCAGACTGCTGATATTGGAGCACTCCCTGACTCTGCCCAACCATAGATCTCACCATATACTCAATTGGACCTGCAACAAGTGGTCTACTACATATAAAATTTTAAACAAATCCCATTCTTCAGTATTCTTTCTTTTAAAATATTAATACATTACATGTAAAATTTAGCTCCACTTGGCAACATAGTCATATAGGAAGCAGGAGTCCTCATAGTTTTCCCCAACAGCTTCTTAGTACATTATTGCCAATGACAGCCTCAGATATAGGGCTGAAAACCTCCTTTGCTCAATGCAGGTGCCAATTGTTTGATGAGACTCAATTTTAGGTTCTCTCATATGACAGGTATTTGGAAAGAAGTTCAGTGCTGGGCTTGCAGGAACTTTTGTCTCTATGTTGTGGTACCTTGATGCTATAAACCTGGAAAACCTGTACCTGAGGTCTCTTGTGTATCATTTTACACTTAATCAGTGCCTTTCTTCCTTTTTATATTACACTAATTGGTTAAAGTTTCCCTCACTATCAACCCCATGAGCATTCATTTGTAAAATAGATTTTTTAAAAATTCTATTCCTTAGGTGGGAAAACAGAGAGACCATTATTGGTAGAGCTTTGAACTGGTCCAGCCACTATGAAAAGCAGTGTGGAGCAATGTCCAACATGTAATTGAATTGTGAATAATACCCTTTGATCCAGTGATGGCACTTATTCCAAAGAGATTAAAAAAAGAGGGAAGGGAAAAGATATTTATAGATACTCTTTTTGGTGGCAAATAATTGGAAACCGAGTTGATGAACTTCAATTGGGGAATGGTTAAACAAATTATGACCTGCAAGCTTTAAATGAAGGTGATAATTTCAGAAGAACTTGGGAAGATCTGTGTAAAATGATGCAAAGTGAAGTAAGCAGAAACAAGAGAATAACTTACATAATAACAACATTGTCATGATAATCAACTTTGAAAGACAGTAATTCTAATTAACATAATGACAAACCTCAATTCCAAAGGACTCACCATGAAACATGAAACATCTGCCTCCAGACAGAGAGGTAATGAATGCAGGGTTCAGATTGAAGTATATTTTCTTTTCTTTTCTTTCTTTCACCCTTTCTTTCCTCCTTCCTTCCTTCCTTCCTCTCCTCCCTCTCTACTCTCTGCCTCCCCTTCTCTCTATCCCTTCCTTTTTTCCTTCCTTCCTCCCTTTTTCTCCCTTTCCTTTTCTCTTCTCTCTTTCCTCCTTTCCTTCCTTCTTCCTTTTTTCCCTTTCTTTGATAGCTAATGTGCTCATTTGTTTTAAGCGACTATTCATATGTATAATAGGTTTTATTTTTGTCACTTCAATGGGGGGGTGAAGGAGTAAAATGTGATAGAATTCATCCTCCTATGTGCACCTACAACCACCTTCAGATTTGGGGTCCCTTAAAGATATAATCCTTTCAATATTCTATTGCACAATAACAATAACAAACAGAGTATTTTGGATAAATGTTAGTAGATTTTTTTGAAAAGTAAATAATTGATTTGAAACACAAGAAGTAAATACAGAAGTAAGAGTATGTCAAAATTAAAAGGAACAAGATGCACGGAGTGACTGAATGAGTGAACAAAAATAATTTCTTAAGCACTTACAAAAAGCCAAACACTGAGCCAAATCCTGGGAATACAAATAGAAAAATAGGAAACAGGAGAAATATTAATTGTTCATGGCTAGGCAGGGCCAATATAATAACAATGACAATTTTACCTTAACTGATTTATATATTCAATGCCACCCTAATTAAATTACTAAAAATATTTTACTGAATTAGAAAAAAATAACAAAATTCATTTGGAAAAAAAAAATCAAGAGTATCAAAAAATAATGAGAAAAATGTAAAGGAACAAAGTTCAGCAGTACCAGATATTCAACTGTATTATAAGGCACTAATTATCAAAACTATTTAGTATTGACTAAGAAATAGAAAGGTAGATCAATGAAACAGAGTAGACATACAATTCAAAGCAGTGAAAACATGCACTAACCTTGGGTTTGACATATGTAAAGAGTTAAGTTTTTGGGATAAGAATTCATTATTTGGTAAAAATTGTTAAGAAAACTGGAAAACAGTATGGCAGAAATTGGGTATTGATTAAAGTCTTATACCATTTATGAAGATAAGGTCAAAATGGATAGAAGACTTTGAAATAAAGAGAGACATTACATGAAAATCTGAAGAACATGAAATATATTACTTGTCAGACTTATGGATAGGCAAACAATTTATGAGACACAGAGCAGAGTGAGGTTTAAAATGGATAATTTTGATTTCATTAAGTTAAAGTTTTTGTACAAGTAACACAAATGTAGTCAACATTAGAAGGAAAGCAGAAAATTGGGGATGAATTTTATAGCCAGTTTCTCAGATAAAGATTTCATATCTCAAATACATAAATAACTTTGGCAAATCTATAAGAATGCAAGTCTTTGACCATTTGACAAATATTTGGTCAAATGATATGAACAGATAGTTTTTCAATGAAGAAACAAAAAATTATATTAATGTGAAAAATTCTCTAAATCATTATTGATTAATGAAATGCAGATTAAAACAACCTTGAGATATCATCTTATCCCTAGCAGATAGATGAAAATGATAGAAGTGAAAGTGACAAATATTGGAGGTGATGTGGAAAAATTGAGACACTAATTCAGTGTTGGTGGAACTGTGAACTGATCCAACAATTTTGGAGGGCAATCTGGAATTAAGCCAAAAAAAACTATTAAACTGTCTATACCCATTGACCCAGCAATAACAGCAATAGATCTATTTCCAAAGATGATTAGGGAAAAAGAAAAAGAACTTATATGTTTTAAAATATTTATAGCGACTCTTGTTCTGATGACAAATAATTGTAAATTCTGGGGGTGCCTGTCAGTTGGGGAATGGTTGAACAAGTTGTGGTATATGATCCTGATGGAATACTACTGTGCTGTAAGAAATGATGAGACGTTATTTTTAGAAAAAAAAATGGACATATTTGCATGAAAAAAATGAGTAGAATGAGCAGAAGCAAGAGAACATTGTATACATTAACAGCAATAATGTTGTTTCTTGGTTTGTTTGTTTGTTTGTTTTTTTTTTTTGGTTAAGCAATGGGGTTAAGTGACTGCCCAGGGTCACACAGCTAACAAGTGTCAAGTGTCTGAGGCCGGATTTGAACTCAGTTTTCCTGACATAAGGGCTGGTGCTCTATCCACTGCACCACCTAGCTGGCCCAATAAAGTTTTAAGAAAAACTGAGTGCTAAGTCATCTTAACTATTATAAATATCCAAATTAACTACAAAGATCATATGAAGGAAGACATTACATGCATCCAGAGGAAGAACTGATAAATAGAAGTGTGTACAGAATGATTTTACACACACACACACACACACACACGCATATTTGTGTCAAATAGTAGCCATCTCTAGGGTCAGGGGGAAGAAAAAAATTCCATTATAACTTATACATATATATATATGTATACATATATATATGAAATAGTAAGTTTACATAATAGATTTTCAGTTTCATGTACAATCATCTTTTAAAATTTTTATTATGTTATAGAAATGCTTATTTTATGCCATAAATTAAAAATGAAATAAAATACATTATAAAAAAGAAATACTTCATTCTCTTGAACTTATACTATATGTAGAGGAACAAAGCATAAAATAAAGATCTGACACAGGACAAATGGAAGACTCAAAAACCCTAAGTTTTCAGAGGGGTAAATGGCAAGACCATCCTTAGGTTACATCAGTAGGTCAGATGATAATGTCAAAAGTCTAGAGGGTTCAATGGCAGAGTAGTAGATGATAATAATGTCTGCTGGTTATATACATAGATACACACACACACATATATGTATATATATATATGTATATAGTTGAAGAATATAGAATTGTTGAGTCCTATCTCATTCAAACTATGTGAACAATTTGTTTTTGTTGGTGGTGAGCTGTTTTTCAGTTTTATCTGACTCTGTGTGACTCCATTTGAGGTTTTCTTGGCAAAGATACTGGAATGGTTTGCCCTTTCCTTCTCCAGCTCATTTTACAGATGA
>NW_020951439.1:0-2568 GCF_900497805.2 Vombatus ursinus
CGGGGCGTGGAGACTTCCCTGGATTCCCTAACGGAGGGTCTATCACATTCCCCCCTTTTCAAGAGCAAGTTATACAGAGGACTCAACAGAGTCCAGGGGCGCTAACTCTTCCAAATCCGGGGGTGTATAGGATTTGCGTAGGACAAACAGTTTCAGAGACTGTATACGCTGCTGGATGTAGCGGGAGAGACAATTCATGATGCAAGGGGCGACCAATAATCCTAGGAGGAGAAGAACCAAGGGGCCCATTATAGCAGAGAGTAGAGTGGTGAGCCAGGGGGACCAGTTATACAAGTCCTGGTACCAGGAGGAGCTGCGGGCTCGGATCCAACTGGAGGGACTGGTAGTGAGTCAGACGAGAATTAGAGATCCACCGAGTGGGAGGGGTGTGCAGCAACTGCTCCAGGTGGTGAGATGCAGAAATCTCAAGGGGCTGGCCGAAGGTCAGCTTTGTTGCCTCCCTGACCAGGGTCGCGACAGCCGCGACAGTTCGAAGACATGTAGGCCACCCAGCAGCGACCGAGTCAAGCTGCTTGGAAAGATAGGCCACTGGGCGATTCCAGGGCCCCAAAGGCTGGGTTAGCACTCCCTTGGCCACTGCCTGAGATTCTGAGACATAGAGGCGGAACGGCTTAGTCAGGTCTGGCAGGGCAAGAGCGGGGGTGCTAGCTAACGCTCCGCGCAGTTTGTTAAAAGCCTCCTCCTGCCTTGGTCCCCACAGGAACTTGGCAGGCTCACCTGACAGTGCCTCATACAGTGGTTTAGCGATTTCCGCAAATCCTAAGATCCACAGTCGGCAGTACCCGGCCATTCCCAAAAATTCGCGGAGCCCCCGGCGGGTTGCTGGGGCCGGCATGCCCAGGATAGCTGACACACGTTCCCGCGAAAGCAGCCTTTGTCCGGACTGCAGGGTGAATCCCTCGAATCCATCCAATTTTTGCAGTTTTCGCCGGATGTCAGGAGCCGAATTAGACACAAAGTCTATCACCACTGCTCTCCGGTTGTTAGGATCCTCAGGGTCAATGGGGGTGTAAGTGCGGTAGGCCTCATACAATCTTTCCAAATAAGCAGCTGGAGATTCACTTTTCCCGTGCTTGATCTCACTAACCTTAGACATATTGGTGGGCTTCCGCGCTGCTGCCCTTAACCCCCCTAACAGTAACTGGCGATACCTGTCCAAAGCCTCTCGCCCCCGATCAGAATTTGGGTCCCAGTCAGGGCGACTTTCGGGAAAAACATGATTCCGGCGGCCCGGATCAGTTGAGGGGCGGCCGTCGGGGTCCATAACCCTTTTCCTGGCTTCCAATATGATCTTATCATGCTCCTCAGTGGTGAAAAGAACCCGCAGGAGCTGCTGACAGTCATCCCAAGTAGGCTGGTGTGTATAGAAGACTGTCTCCAAAAGGGAAATCAGACTTTGGGGCTTGTCCGAAAAGGATGGATTCTGTTGTTTCCAATTGTATAAATCACTGGTTGAAAAGGGGACATAGACCATGAAGGGTCTCCCCGACTACCCGGGGGTCGTGGGGACCTGTCGCAGGGGAAAGGCAGATACAGTGGAGTCGGGGGAAAACCCGGACCCGGAGGAGCCGTAAGGCGTCCCTGTTCGAGTATGAGGAGGACTTGTCAGAGGCGGGGCCGAGGGGTGGCTCGACCCCTGAACAGGATATGGTGGGGGTCGGGGCTCAGCCGGGTCCAGGGGGTCAGGATCGGAAGGGGGTAAGACCTTGGCTCCTATTTGCGTAGTCCCGGGAACTTTTTGACCGGATGTTGGCCCCGAGTGCACCCCAACTTTGGACAAAGCTTGAACCCGGAGTGGCTTTGATGGGGGTTTAAAATCTATCCATGCAGTTATATATGGGATCTGATCGGGATGGCCAGGGGTCCCATAAGCAATCTTCCTGACCCTCCCAGTAATGGTCATGTCAAATGTCCCTTCTGGGGGCCACCCAACCCCAAATGTAGGCCATTCTTGTTGGCAAAAAGTGGACAAATTTTCTTTGGTAACCTGAAACCCATATCCCTTGGCAATGCGCCGAAACTGTTTAAAATTCTGTAGGACAACTGAGAGAGGGGTCCCCGGTGCGGGGCTTGACGGCCCCTGACCCATCACGGACGGGAAGAGGCAAATCAATTAGGACAATCACAGACGGATAAAACATATAAGACAGACATAAACAGTTAAGGCAACACTCCAGACATTAACATGTGGCGCCAGACTGCAGATAATCAGGACTCTCACACGGCGTCCCGTGGAGGTCAGTAAGGGCGTTACAGCTGCGTCCAGCCAGGCCACTTACTTCCGTTGAGTACTCACCGATCAGACTGAGACCAGAGCGCTCGGTGCCCAATTAAGAAATTTAGAGGAAGAATACGGGGCGGGCTGGTTCGCACGGGATAAGTCAGTGTTCGGGGCCGGGGCACATCTTCCCGGTGGCCATCCCCTGAACACGTCCCACCCCAGCCTTCCAGCAACGCCGAAGCAGCTGGCCCAAAGGGCAATCTCGGTGGAACCTCCAAATGAACTGGACGCCCGAGAGAAATCAGAGCATCACACCCAATTGACTT
>NW_020951440.1:0-8134 GCF_900497805.2 Vombatus ursinus
ATGGAGCAAGGTGGGAGCTGCTCACCCAAGGGGGAGGGAGAAACAGAAGCAACATGGATTATATGCCAAGGTGAGGCTTCCTAAGATAATAGTCCCAGTACAGGTCTCTAGAGAGAAGCAGAATGACTCAGAAGGGCCTGAGAGATGTTGCTAGAGATGAATATTGTCCCTTAAGGCCCTGCAGAAATGTGCAGGAATTGGTCAGTGCTGGACATAGGGGGAGCACAGGCAACCATCTCTCCATCTGTGACCTCTCATCCCTCCTCCTCTCCCTCCCCAGGTTCCAGACCAAAAGAGGCCGGCAGGTGTGTGCCAACCCCAGTGATGACTGGGTTCAGAGCTATGTGGAAGACCTGGAGCTGAACTGAGGGGCTCAGGGGCCTTGGATGGTGACTCTTAAAGGGAAATGGACCAAGCCAAGGAATTCCACAGTCAGATGCAATCTCCCCAAGCTCCAGCCTGCTGGAGATCCTTTCAACCATTATAATTTATTCTTCTCTGTGAGATTTAATTTATGTAAATTATTTGGTGGCAGCTTTGGGTATGTCCTTTTGCTATTTGCACTTCTGGAAGACAACTGTTCCCCATGGGAAACTCTATTAGCAGCCTGGCCTCTCTTCCTTAGAGTCCTTGGGTCACTTGTTGGATTGTATGATTATCTGTAGCACAAAGATTTCCGAATAAAATGTTTGGAAACCATATTTTTAGCTGTAGTTTCAATGTTTTTTGGGGATGAGGGGTTCAGGAGAGGGAGTTGTCTCTTATTATACAACACTGGTGTAGCATCATCGGACAACAAAGGTTTTGTAAAAGTTCTGTGGGTTCTGTGGGCTGCCATCTCATTTTAAGTTAGCAGGTTGATTTCAAAAATCCCATCTTCTCCCACGTTGAGAAGCAAACTTCCAGGAATAGAGAGGCGATATTCCTACTGTTCTAATCTGATAATACCACCCTGGGAGTCTTGTGGTCAGTATGCACAATATAAGAAGAACATTTGGAAGCCAGAGAACGTTCACAGGCATCCAACTATACGAAATGCCTAGAGACATAAGAGGAATATTTGAAGGAACTAAGGAGGTTGTTGGGAGGAGAGAAGTGCCGGGTCAGTCAAGATTTCTCTACTATTAGCTGGTCTGTCCTTTGGAAGAGTTGGGATTTGTGCTCTCTGGGGCCAAGGATAGAATGAAGGACAAGGGATGGGATTTGTAAGGACCTAAATTTGGGCCTGACATTAGAAAAAACTTCTTAATTATAGCTGCCTAAAGAGTGCATCAAGCTGTGGTGGGTTCCCTCTCCCATGAAGGTCTTTAAACAGTGGCTAGGTGACCATCCACAAAGAATGTGATAAGTGATGATTTATTTCAATCACCTTTTGAAGATCAATATGTTGTTGTTGTTGTTGAGTCATTTCAGTTCATGACCCCTTTTGGGTTTTCTTGGCAGAGATATTGTAGTGGTTTACCACTTCCTTTTCTAGCTTATTTAACATATAAGGAAACTGAGGCAAACAGAATTAAGTGACTTGCCCAGAGCAACACAGCTAGTAAGGGTCTGAGGCCAGGTTTGAACTCAAGAAGATGAGTCTTCCTGACTCCAGAACCAGTATTCTATCCACTAAAGGTAATGTAAATTGCAGAAATGCATCCAGTCCTCCTTGGCATTCCCACATGGCCTTTGCCAAGCATTAGTTGTGTGATTTTGGGCAATGCATTCAAGCTTTCCCTCCTGGGTATCCCTTAAGACTGCTTTGAGGCTGACAGGAGATAAGAGGAGCAGCAGAACATGCTTTAAGAGCTGCAAAGAGCTTTAGTGAAGGAAAGGCTGTAATTATTCTTCATCGTTTTCTATTAGTTAGTGGTGGTTGTGGGTGAGCAGTGTCCCCATTCTCCCTGCCATGCCTACAGCACAGGGTTGCTGGGCAGGAGAAATCCCAAGGAAGATTTGAAAGGGATTGGGAAGGAAAATGAGTCCGTGTTGAACTTCAATCCCTCTCAGGTTCCTTCCAACTCCAAATCCTTGATTTCTAGTCTAGAACTCCCATTCTTAGGGGGTTTGAAATCACCAAAGGACTCTTTTTTCTCAACAACCCATATGAAAAAAGGGGAGGAAGTGTTATTTTCCCCATGTGATGGATGAATAAACTGAGACTCTGAGAGACTAATTGATTATCCTATGAGCATACAGCTAGGAAGTGTCCAAGCTGGGATTCAAACACTGATCTACTCTTTAAATACCAGCGTACTGTCACCTTTTCCAGACTAGTTTGGAATGGATCCCACAGTGCATGAGAGTAAACCAATGCTTTCCTATCCCTAAGAGTGGAGAGGCTCTCAGAATGGTCCCAGAAATAAACAGAGGAGCCCAGAAACCTGGCTGTATTTTTCTTGGTCTCCTTTTATAATTCAATTTTATTTTTCAGTAGATATTTTGCACCAATCATTTCTGAATGTGTCTTGAAAAGAAAATTAACCTGAAGGGGAAAAAGCTCAGCAAAACTCAGGAATTTAAAGGATTTGGGAAGGAAATGGCCAGCATCTAAAGGATGAAGATGATTTGGTGACTTGCCCAGGGATACCCTGTTTGCTAGTCAGTATCAGGGGCAGGATTTGGACCTCAGTCCCCCTGATTCTAAATTCATCTCTCTAGTCACCACCCTCCACTATCTGTGCAGGAGGGGAGAAGGGTTGGAAATCCACAAGATCAGATTTGACTTGCCATGTGAGTGGGATCCTCATTTCTCTCTGAATTTCAAGGGAAAATGCAGTCCTTTTATTGATTCCTACTGGTAAGAGGACATGCTAAATCCCAGACTGGTTTCCTCTTACCTCTTTCTTCTTGGGTCAGGAGAATGTAGTGAGACCCTATTTCCTTCTCTTTTCCTTTCCTCTTCCAGTGCTCCAGTCTTCCAGTGGAAGTGTGGTTATGATGTTTCTATGGCTTTACAGTAGCATTGAAGCTTTAATTCTTTGTCTTTTTGAGGACATACTCTTATGGCTTTCCCATTTTGGGTGCCCATATTCCCTTGGATCTCTCTATGTCCAGTGTGACTCATTTTAGGTAGTAGGACACTGAGGAAGAAAAAGGGAGGGTGACTTATGATTCTCAGCTCAAGGAGGAAAAGGAAGCCCTGGGAGCAGAGAAGAGCCCCAGGGCAAACCTATATTAAGACAAGGTTAGGCTCTGCAAACCCAACCACTGACCATAAGGATGTCAGAGGATCTCCCAAATTGCCATGACCCTCACACATTATTATTTCTTCTTTTTTGTTTTTGAACATCAAAATATCAACAAATACATGTATCTCAATATGCAAAGAAGAACAGAAAAGAGGAAGGTATATGAATCTCGGAAATTCTACTGAGCCTAATTTGGTGTTTTTAGGTATATATATTAAGTTTACCACAATGGGAAATCACTTCCCTTACTTTCTTATGTCCCCTTCTAGAATTGCTTTTCCCCCTTAATTTCTCCTTGTTTGTCTTTCCTTCATTTTTCCTTTTTTTTTTTGCCTGATTGTCAGTTGCCCCAAAGCCATCCTCCTATAAACAGATTGTGTATAAAGAAACCAAGCAAAAGTGTTGGCCAGAGCTGAAAATGTCTGTCTCATGGCATCTGTAGTCTATGACCTCCCCATCAGAAGGTGGGAATCAGGCTTCACCTTCAGTCTTCTTCTGGAAGGATGACTCATTGCACTGATCAGCTTTCTGGAGTCATTCCAGTTTGTTTTCATTGACAATACTCCCAGGCACATCATTAGCTCTTCTCCAGGTTCTGTTTACTTCACTCAGAAAGAGAAGCAAGTGAATGTGGCAAGAGGGTGTTTAGGAAACCCAAGGAAATCATCCACTTGGGTGAACATTCTATATGTGACCAACACTTACTGAAAAAAATTGGAAAGTAGCCAGAGAGAAATCAAGCTTAGCCCAATATCTCACACCATATACTACAAGAAGCTCCATGTGCCATGGTGGGAGTTGGAAACTGAAAAAGGAACCCAGGAAATGGAAGGCTCTGTCAAGGGCTGGGGTTTGGTTCCTCAGGGCAATTTTATCATGGAGGAGAGAGGAGAGATGTGTGTGTAGTGGCATGACAAGAGTGCTGAGGGGGCAGTGATAAACTTGAGAGAGCAGCAGAGACTGAGGAAACCAATGCAAAATGAAATAGGAAGGAGAGTTGTGGTCAGCATTGCTTTGAAGGATTATTCAGCATGGTCTTCACACTGCTTTGATACTGTAACTCCCTAGATGTCAGGGTTGTAGTCTTAGAAGGAGAAGGGTCATTAGCCGTCTTGTCCAACACCAACTGTGGCATGGAGAGAGGAGCCTTGCTCCAGGGGATCCCTGTAGTGAGAGGCAGATCCTGGATCTGGTCCCAGCTCTACTGCTTCAAGATATGGACAGGAAAGTTACATCTCAAACGCATTTCAGGAAAATTGAAGGAGATGCCTGTCCTGCCCCACCACTCTTTAGCCCATTAAATAGTAATATTTTATTCATACCCATCTTCCCCACACATCTTGTTTTCTCTCTCTCTCTCTCTCTCTCTTTTTAAAAATTTCATTCTCTCTCCTGGGTTTCACTGGTAATGTAAAGAAAGGCTGATGATTATCTAATGGATTTATTTTTTACCCATTTACTTTGCTAACTTTATCGTTTTAATTAAATTTTAGTTGAATCGTCAGGGTTATCTAAGTAGAATATCATGTGATCTGTAAAAAGTGATAATTGTATTTTATCTTTACTTAAGCTTATTGCCTCAATATACAGTGCTGTTACTTTTTTTTTGAGTGAATCTTTTTTTAAATTGATTTACTTTTAATTTTCAACATTCACTTCCATAAGCTTTTGAGTTTTAAATTTTCTCTCCTTCCCTTCCCACCTGTCTCCCCAAGATGGCATGCATTTTGATATAGGCTCTACATACACATTCCCATTAAACATATTTTCACTTGTTTTCTCTTTTTTTAGCATGAATTTCATTTCCATTGGAAATGAGGAATGTGACAGTATATATGATAGTTGTATACTTAAAAATGTCATGGTATAATACATACACTCCTCCTGAGAAAGTCTCAGATTGTTTCCTCTCTGATGTCGGGACTGTCCCATGATTTTGTCCAACCCTGCCTGAAGTCAGAAGGCCTCAGATTGAAACCTGAAACCGTCACTTTCTGGTTATTGAAATTTGGAAAAGCCATTTCAGAATGCTGGTCTATTCAAGAAACGATCTGATTAGAGTGTTGGCCAGGGGCACTGGGAGGTTAAAGATCACAGAGCTAGGAAGTTTCAGAGATGGGCCTTGAACCCAGGTCTTCCAGACTTCCAGCTTAGGACTCCACCCACTTTATGTCAAGTCTCATCAATAAACTAGATATAAGAATGCCAACCTCGTGTATGTAATAAGTTTGTTGTGAAGATTATGTGAGACAATCAGTGTCAAAATCTTTTGTATCCTTAAAGTGGCGCAGAGTGAAATGAGCAGAAGCAGGAGAACATTGTACACAGTGACAGCCACATGGTGCAATGACTGACTTTGACAGACTTGGTTCCTCTCAGCAATGCAAGGATCTAAGACAACTCCAAAAGACTCATGACAGAAATTGCTATCCACCCCCAGAAAAAGAGTAATAGAGTCTGAATGCAGATGGAAGCATTTTATTTGCTTGCCTTTCCTTTGTTGTTTTGTTTTATCCCTTCATTTTCATTGTTCCTAACATTGGTTCTGATTGTTCTCTACATCATGACTAACGGAAAATGTGCTTTACATGAATGTATATGGAGAGCCTGTATCAGATTGTATACCATTTTGGGGGGAATAAGTGGGAGCGGGAGAAAATTTAAAACTCAAAAACTTATGCAAGTGAATGTTGAGAACTAAAAGTAAATTAATTAATTATGAAAAAAATAGAAGCAAAAAAAAAAAAAGAAAGTGACACATATGTAAGGTGTTAAAATCATCACACAATAAAGCAGATGAAGGGATGGGCCAAGACGAGGAGTCCTAGTTTCATGGACCTGCTCATGGCCACCATTTGCACAAAACTTGTTGAGAAGTGCCCTTGAAGGAACTGAGGTATTTCCTCTATATGGATCATTTTCTATGAGTATAAAAATGTGAGGTCAACAAACTTGAGGACATTTCCAGGATCTGCTTCTGACTACTAATGTGACCTTGGACAAGTCACTTCTATTTGGGCCACAATTTCTTTAGCTGGAAAAAGTGTTCAACTAAACCACCTAAATTTCCCTCTAAATTACCTCTAAATTTACAATCCTTAGATTTAGGCAGTTATGATATCAAAGAAGTATGAAGGTCATGTTGAATACTTCTTCATATCAATGGTCAATAAAACTCTCTTTCTTATTAGTTTTTGCATGTTTCATCTGTCTTTTCTGCTAGCTCAAGTTCACCACTTCCCCCTTAGCACCTTGCCACCCCACCACATGCATAATTCTCATCTATCTATCTTCCCTCCTCTCTCACCCATGATGAAGCTGCAATGGGGGTGAAAACCTCAGTTCTTGACACTAGCCTTACATTTCCTGGGTTCCCTTTTTAGTTTCTATCTCCTACCATGACATCAGCTCTCCACAGGAAATTCCACTCCTTTTAGGTTCTTTCTTTCCCTCTGGGTCCTCCCAGAAACCCCTATAAAAAGAGGGTCCACACCTGAGACAGAGGCACAGACCTGCAAGGTCTCCCAGCTAGTGCTCTGCTCCTCCAAGTCTTCCCTCCTCTCAGGATCATGAAGGTCTCTGTGGTTGCCTTCTCCATGCTCATGGTCATGGCCTTCAGCTCTCTGGCATCCTCTGCACCAAGTAAGTGCTCCTTCTCTTTCCCTCTGTGGCTGTGTCTAGGTTGTGGTCATAAGTTAGATAGAATCCTGAGAGGAGATGAGGTTAGATACATAGGTATCTGTGAGTGTGGGGTGGGGAAGGATTAAAAGGGAGAGGCAGGAGCAGAAGCAGAGAGGATGTCTATACCTTTTGAACCTGAAGGCATCAAAATGCCCTTTGCAATACCTAAGGGGCAAATGTACAATGGAGACAGGACAAGAGAGCAGAAAGCACACAGGACTGGATTCTGTGTCTGGCTAAGTTCTCCTGGCTCTGCCACTAATTACCCAAGTGATCTCCAGCAAGTGGCTTCTTCAGCAAAGGCAGAAATTGGATGGGCAGATCTCTGACATCCCTTCTAGCTCCCACACTTTAATTTTCCTCAAAATATCTCCTATGGGGACAGGAACAGCAGGCCTGTTCGTCCTCCAGGCCCAATGAAAATCACACTTGGTACTGGAGGGAAGCAGGGTTAGGGAGAGAGAAGCCATCTCATCCCCAGTGTGCCTAATCCTGAGTTTGTCCATGGGTTTGCATCAGCAGCTGAGGAAGGTAAGGTGTGAACATAAGACCTTACTAATCTCATGCCTCCTCTTTCTTTGCAGTGGGCTCTGACCCTCCCACCTCCTGCTGCTTCTCCTATATCAGCCAACAGATCCCCAGAAAATTTGTGACAGACTATTATGAGACCAGCAGCCTGTGTTCCCAGCCAGCTGTGGTGTGAGTATCTCTCTTGAGGGGATCCAGGGAGAGAGAATGGCAAGGAGAAATGGGGCCATTTGGCAACTTGGTGAAATACATGAATCAAGGCACTCAGGGGAAATCCTGGTTACAAGGGAAAGAAGTCCCATAAGTGGTTCCCAGGCAAGATTGGGTTCTCTATGGAGCAAGGTGGGAGCTGCTCACCCAAGGGGGAGGGAGAAACAGAAGCAACATGGATTATATGCCAAGGTGAGGCTTCCTAAGATAATAGTCCCAGTACAGGTCTCTAGAGAGAAGCAGAATGACTCAGAAGGGCCTGAGAGATGTTGCTAGAGATGAATATTGTCCCTTAAGGCCCTGCAGAAATGTGCAGGAATTGGTCAGTGCTGGACATAGGGGGAGCACAGGCAACCATCTCTCCATCTGTGACCTCTCATCCCTCCTCCTCTCCCTCCCCAGGTTCCAGACCAAAAGAGGCCGGCAGGTGTGTGCCAACCCCAGTGATGACTGGGTTCAGAGCTATGTGGAAGACCTGGAGCTGAACTGAGGGGCTCAGGGGCCTTGGATGGTGACTCTTAAAGGGAAATGGACCAAGC
>NW_020951441.1:0-3218 GCF_900497805.2 Vombatus ursinus
CTTGGTTGCCGCTGCTCTGAATGTGAGACCTTTGTTCAACACTCAATGAGGCGCTATACTGCCGGGGAGCCAGATCACATCAATAGCAGTATTCTCTCTAGACATGATGCAGATATATGAGACAAAGAGCGATCCCTCCCTTGGGAATAAGTGGTTATTATGATAAGTGTTCTGGAGATATGGACAAACTGTTGTCAGCTACGAACTGCAGACTATTAACAGCCATATGGATGAATGCCCCAAATCATTAACAGCCGGATAAATGTAAATGATCAAAACAGCCCCAACATTTCACTTTCTACCCAGCAAAATGACAAAGACAGCAAAAGAAGAGAAGAACCCAAAGTAGAAGGGTTGTTGAAAGACAAGCACACTAATGCATTGTTGGTGGAGCTGAGAATTGGTCCCAGCATTCTGGAAAGCAATTTAGAATCATGGGAAGAAAGAGCCTAAAATGTGTATACCTCACAACTCAGAAAGGAACTCCAATGCTAGGCATGTACCCTAAGAAGGTAAAAGACAGAAAGAAAGTTCTGCCATAGAAAACAACATTCAGAGCAATACTTTTTGTGTTCACAAAGAACTAGAAACAAAATACACGCCCATTGATGTGGGAATGGCTAACTACCCATAAAAGGCAATGATGATGAAGAGTTCAGAGAAATATGGGAAGATTCATATGGACTGAGGCAAAGTGAAGTAAAAAGAAGTGAGCCATGTTATTTTCACTTTCTCTCTTTCATTCTTTTTCTTTTATCCAAGTCTTCTTGTACAAAATGATTAATATGGAAATGTTTTACATGATTGCACATGTATATACATATATATGTATATGGTTGCTTACCATCTCAGGGAGGAGGGAGGGGATGGAGGGAAAGAATTTGGAACTCAAAACTTAAAAAAAAAAACAAATGTTAAAAATTGTCCTAACATGTAATTAAAATATATTTTAAAAAAGAACTGGGAACATAATATATGCAATGTCTATAACAATATAAATGCAAAATAGAAAAAAATGGTAACAACCAAACCTGGGCTTGGAAAAAAGATGAGAAAATGCACCTCCCTGCCTTCTTTGCAGTAGTGGGGGACTATGGATATGAAACAGTGCATACATTGTCACAACCAATCTATGTATGTTAGTTTTGCTGAACTGTTTTTCTTTTTCCTCTTTCAACTTTATTCTTTGTTGTAAGGAATAGCTCTCTGGGTAGAAGAGTGGAGTAGGCTATATTTGGAAATGACAGTGATGCAAAACAAAATATATCAATTAAAATTAGAAAAAAAAACGAACATGTTAAGAAGGTGACCAAGGGAATATCAATAACCAACAATGTCCCCATCTACAGAAAACTTGCATGAGAATAATCTGGACCCTCATGGGGGCCATTGTGGCTAATGACCAAGCAGGCTTTGACAAGAAATATTCCACAGCAGGCCATTGATTGAAATATGTAAAGAATAGAAGCTCCCACTGGGCTTACATTTGTATCAAAGTGACTGATTTGGTAAAGCAAAACCTTGTCTTAAAGGTACTCTTCCAACAAGGCATTGCCCAGGCACTAGTCAAAATTAGCCAAGGGTGCTTAAGAGATGGAAACACTGAGATAACCTTGTTTAATGACCCTTTGATCTTTAATATCAAGCAAAGTATAAAATGGGGAGACAGACTCAGCAAGGGTATTTGCCGGGGTCCCAGAGGAGATCCAGCATGGAGTTCAAGAAGAAGGGCTTCCCTGGGGATGGTGACGTCCTTGAGATGCTCCTGTTGGTAGATGGCACTGTGCCTGTTGCATCAAGTTAAAGAATGCTACCCGTTCTTTTGCACAAGATGCAGAAGCCCTCAAGGATATGACCTAACTACAGTTGCCCCTTCCACATCGTGACTTTCCCCATCATGGTTTTAATATATCATGGGTTGGCATAAGAAATCAAATAGGAATTTTGGGGGAGTTTTGCAGAAGCAGCAGACAACACTGAAAAAGTTTAGAAACTCAGAAATGCATAAAATATATGTAGAGTATTAGATAATATCAACATATTTTATCTTTCAATACCATGATAATTCAGACTTCTCTGCTATGAAGGAAGGACCAAAACATTTTACATGGGTTTTCCAGATTGTGGGGTGGTGCCAGGCTCCTTCCCCCAGTGATGTGGAAGGGATGACTGTATACACACAGGAAAAGCCAGGTAGATAAAGCATAGCTATTATCGAGATGATGGCCTGCCTTCAAATGGACAGCTTTCGATACTCAGTAGTAAGTAGATTTTTACATCGAGGACAGTCGCTGCAATCGGACCACAGGTTAGGTCCTTTTAAGTAGAAGAAGGAAACTGGAGTGACTTGCCTTTGGGAAATTAGAAAGTTCCTCTAATGATGCCGGACTTCTCCTGAAAACCCAAGGCTCATCTTTTTTAATACAAATATTCGACCAATGTTGATTTATGGATGTGAGTCATGGAACACAATGCCCAGCCTCAGAAGAACACGGAGCGTCAGAACTATGAGGGACCTTAAATAGAGAATGTCGGCGTATGGAGAGACATGAGAAGGAAGCGCAGCAGAGCTGAGAGAGACCAGATCACGTCAGACGTGCAGGGGACCTCAGAATGTCGGAGCCATAAAGGTCCTTCCTTGGAACGCGTCAGCTCAGGCCCCCGAGGGCTCACAGAAGGTGCAATAGGAATGATTAGAGTTGGAAGATCCTTTTTAGCTCCCCAAGACAAGCCCCACATTCTTGTACAGGAGGAAACTGAGACCCAGAGAAGAGAAATAGCTTTTCAACAGTTCTGTAGTTAGAGTCAGGGATAAAATCCAGCTTCAACTTTTAGCCTCCAGTCAGACCCATAAGTTGTTTAAAATAGGGTGCGGGGCAGGGTGGGGGAAGGAGAGAGAGCAAGTACTAGCCTGCTTCTATTCTCCACTGAAAGGCAAGGCCAAATCCAGCTCTCATAGGCTCTGTTCCAAAGGACATGCATTTAGAGCTGGAAAGGACCTTGGGGGCCATTCTGTCCAACCCCTTCACTTTACAAAGAAGGAAATTGAGGCCGAAGGAGGGGATGCGATTTGCTCAGGGTCGTGCAACTAGTAAGTGACTGAGATGGTATTCGAACCCAGGTCTTCCGGACTCCAAGTTCAGTGTCCTAGCCACTTCACTAGAGGTGTGAAACACAGCCTTAAAACCCTCCTGAGAGGGCTTGACTGAACCAAGTTA
>NW_020951442.1:0-1022 GCF_900497805.2 Vombatus ursinus
AACACAGCCTTAAAACCCTCCTGAGAGGGCTTGACTGAACCAAGTTAAAATGGCATCAGGAAATATTTAACAAAATAAATAAAAATACAATAAAACATGGATAGTATAACACTGTAAAATTCAGTCAACCTGTGACCCTCAGGCAACTTCAGGTATGGTTTAGTGACCCTGCCTCAGTTTCCATCAGAGTTTGCCACCACAGCACTCCTCCATACTCTCTGTCTTGCTCTGGGCTGGAGGTGGTGGGACTCCCTCAGAGTGGGCTCAGTTCCAGTGAAGAGACCCTCCCCTCCACTCCAGGTCAGCTGGACAGAGCCCCAAGGGCTGATGGCAGAAGGTGAGTGGGTGGGGGTGAGTAGAGCCTTAAAACTGGGCCCAGTGACTTGTGCAACGTCTGAGTCCTTCTGCCTGGCTCAGCTACACCTCTAGGGGCCACTGGTAGTCAGGCTTCTGGCAGACAGGAAGCAAGAAGCAGATGTGAACAGAAAAGACTGGTGGGGGGGAGGAGAGAGGATGAAAATGATCATACTAAGTCTCCCATTTCTACAGCCCCTTCAGGGTTATACCCAGGTCCTGCTGGAGTGGGACTGGGAGTGGGGTTCCTAGTAGCATGGGGGCAGTGACCCTCGCTTATTTAAGGCTCTGCCAGTGGAAAGCACACCATGACAGTCTCTATCAAGCTGTAAAGGTTCTGAGTCTGGTTCTGCTAGCAGCAGGAGTCCCTGGTGCCTGTCCACTGAGGCCCAGTCTAGGGAAGCATGGAGGGCTTGGCTCGAGTGGGCTGGCAACTCAGTAATGGAGTCTTTGGCCAGGGTGGCCCATGGAACAAGGGAACAATACAGCCTGGCCCTGGGGTTGTGTTTGGCGTCCTCCTGCCCACCCCACCCTGCTCCCTAGTGATGGCAGCCACGTGTCAGGAAAGGAAACAGAAGGGGCTAGAAAACACCCAGTATTTCAACCATCTCTAAATATTAACTTGGTTGCCGCTGCTCTGAATGTGAGACCTTTGTTCAACACTCAAT
>NW_020951443.1:0-3396 GCF_900497805.2 Vombatus ursinus
ATTCATAAGGTTTCTCTCCAGTGTGGATTCTCTGATGTTGAGCAAGTTTGGCATTCTCTCTGAAAGCTTTTCCACATTGATTACATTCATAGGGTTTCACCCCAGTGTGGATTCTCTGATGTTGAGAAAGTTTAGAATTCACTCTGAAAGCCTTTCCACATTGATTACATTTATAGGGTTTCTCCCCAGTGTGGATTCTCTGATGTGCAACAAGAAATGAGCTCTGTGTAAAAGCCTTTCCACATTGATCACATTGATAAGGTTTCTTCCCAGTGTGGATTCTCTTATGTGCAGCAAGAAATGAGCTCTGTGTAAAAGTCTTTCCACATTGGTCACATTGATAAGGTTTCTCCCCAGTGTGAATTCTCTGATGCAGAGCAAGTTCAGAGTTTAGTCTGAAAGCCTTTCCACATTGATTACATTCATAAGGTTTCTCTCCAGTGTGGATTCTCTGATGGTGAGCAAGTTTGGATTTCACTCTGAAAGACTTTCCACATTGATTACATTCATAAGGTTTCTCCCCAGCATGGATTTTCTGATGTACAGAACGATCAGAGGTACTTCTAAAAGCCTTTCCACATTGAATACATTCATAAGGTTTCTCTCCAGTGTGGATTCTTTGATGTTGAGCAAGTTGGGAGTTCACTCTGAAAGCCTTTCCACATTGATCACATTGATAAGGTTTCTCCCCAGTGTGAATTCTCTGATGTAGAGCAAGGTCAGACTTTAGTCTGAAAGCCTTTCCACATTGATTACATTCATAAGGTTTCTCTCCAGTGTGGATTCTCTGGTGTGCAGCAAGACTGGAGCTGGAACAGAGAGCCTTGCCACATTGATTACATACATAAGGTTTCTCACCAGTGTGGGTTCTCTGATGTGCAGCAAGATTGGAGTTCTGTGTGAAAACCTTTCCACATGCATTACATTCATAAGGTTTCTCCCTAGTGTGGATTCTCTGATGTCCATAAAGTCCAGAGGTACTTTTAAAAGCCTTTCCACATTGATTACATTCATAGGGTTTCACCCCAGTGTGGATTCTCTGGTGCTCAGCAACACTGGATTTGCAACTCCAAGCCTTTCCAAACTCATTACATTCATGAGGTTTCCTGTCACTATGAATACTGCAGGATGAGTGTTCACTAAAAGTTTCACCACATTCATGACACTCATGTGGTTTCTTTCCATTATGAATTTTTTGATGGTAAGTAAGGGATGACTGTTGACTCAAGTCTTTCCCACAATGATGATGATCATAAGGTTGCTCTCCTGTGTGGAATCTGTGAAATACAGCACAGATATCTCTCCCAGTGAAGTCACAAGGACCATCACTCATGAAGCTTTCCTGGTGAGTCTCTTTCACAGAAATGCTTAGCTTTTCAGTAGTCTCTTTCATTTCAGGTCTAATCTCTCCTTCTGCAAGAAACAAATAATAAAACGCATATACAGACACATATACACCCATATCTAACTATAATCCCTTCCCTCCATTGGGACAAAGCAAACTAACTGATCTATATCCTACTTCCCCAGGCTAGGAGAAAAGTCTTCAAAGTTAAATGGACAGAATCAATCATTTGAAAATGCCACTAGGTCACCTCTGCAGGACAATTTGACTTACAAAGAGCTTCACACACAATCACATTGGATCCTCAACCACCTGTGACACTGGCAGACCCAGGGCTTTCTTACTACATTCTCAAGTCAGGCCATGAGCTCAGAATGGCTGAGTGACCTGACCAACATCTCTGCAGCTGAGACTAGAACTCCATCCTTGCAGGTGGCCTGTTCTGTCCACAGAACCAAGCAGCCTTTCTCCATTATACTTCCTTGGTTTTTTTTTTTAAGAAAAATTATTTTATTATTGCACATTGACTTGTTCTCTCCCTCTCTTTGGGTCTTCCTATTCCCTGAGCCACAACAATATTGAGATTAGGACAATTAATATCCCTACAATGGGGTTTTAAGTTCAAGGGAAAAGAAAAATTAATCAATGTGACAAACTTCATTTAGGCAATTGCCATGGCAACCACCAACCTTGAGCAACCACCACTGTGATGAGTCAGCAGACTCAGATGATAGCTACCTTTTATTGCCAATAAGATATTTTTAAAGTATGTACATTTTTTTAGACATACTAGCATTGCACATGTCATAGACAACAGTATGTTGTAAACATAACTTTGATATGCACTGAGAAACCAAAAATTCAGGGGATTCACTTGACTGCGCTATTCACGTTATCATAGAGCTCTGGAACTGAACCTGCAGGCATATCTGGGTTGCCTGAAATTTTTCTCATTCTTGTTTTGATTTTGACTCTTTCCTTCCTAATTCTACTCTCCTTCTTAAACCATTACTAGCCTCACTCCTTGAGTTTGCTTATATGCCACTGAACTAGATGTCTTTCAATTCACAAACACTCTCCACGCCCTGGATCAACTGAGACAGGACCTTGATATGTTGCTTTTTTTCAAACCATCTCCATGTGTGTATGCCAGACTGGGAACTCTTTGACAGCAGGCACTGGCATTTCCCTTCCTAAAGCTTACTGAACTGCCTAGAAACCTAGAGGGGCTTAATTTATGCTTACTGACTGGGCCCAAGGCTGACACCAGGCCCCAGCCTCGACCCCAGTCCATGAATTCTGGTCCCTCTCTTAGTTGGCAAATGCAGGTTCTGTCCTAGGTCCTGTTTCTGGCTCTTTCTTGCACCTTATGTCCTGTACTGAGTGACCTCTGTCTGGTTCTAACCCTGATGGGACCTCACCAGACCCACAGTGAAGATCACAGACACTTCTTTTCAGGCTCCTGAGCCTCTCATACTATAGGAGACTTGGGAGTTTCTACTTCCCACTTTCCTAATCCAAGAGTGGCTAGCAACTCAATGAATTAGGCCAACAATTCTTCAAGAATGGGCCAAAGATTGAGCCTTAGAGATCAGGGAAGGAACAGAGGTTGATGATTTCTGTAAAGCACAGCCTTTGATTAATGCTAAATAAGGCAATAGCCTTTGCTACTACTTAGATGCTACTGAATGGAGAGAGAGAAAATCACAAAACCAAGCTGCCTGGGTCCTTGTAAATTTAGGGTACATCATTTCAGTGTGGACCTCACTGTGGCAAGGCATCTTTGACATCTCCCTAATTGACTCCCTTGGGGTAGCTAGGTGGTGCAGTAGATAGAGTACTCATTAGAAAGACTCAAGTTCAAATCTAGCCTCAGACACCTGCTACCTGTGTGACCCTGGGCAAGTCACTTAGCCCTGTGCACCTCAATTTCCTCATCTATAAAATAAGCCTAAAAAGGAAATGGCAAATCATTCCAGTTTCTTTGCCAAGAAAACCCCAAATTGGATCATAAAGATTCAAAGATAACTGAAGTGACTGAAAACCACATA
>NW_020951444.1:0-3398 GCF_900497805.2 Vombatus ursinus
ATTCATAAGGTTTCTCTCCAGTGTGGATTCTCTGATGTTGAGCAAGTTTGGCATTCTCTCTGAAAGCTTTTCCACATTGATTACATTCATAGGGTTTCACCCCAGTGTGGATTCTCTGATGTTGAGAAAGTTTAGAATTCACTCTGAAAGCCTTTCCACATTGATTACATTTATAGGGTTTCTCCCCAGTGTGGATTCTCTGATGTGCAACAAGAAATGAGCTCTGTGTAAAAGCCTTTCCACATTGATCACATTGATAAGGTTTCTTCCCAGTGTGGATTCTCTTATGTGCAGCAAGAAATGAGCTCTGTGTAAAAGTCTTTCCACATTGGTCACATTGATAAGGTTTCTCCCCAGTGTGAATTCTCTGATGCAGAGCAAGTTCAGAGTTTAGTCTGAAAGCCTTTCCACATTGATTACATTCATAAGGTTTCTCTCCAGTGTGGATTCTCTGATGGTGAGCAAGTTTGGATTTCACTCTGAAAGACTTTCCACATTGATTACATTCATAAGGTTTCTCCCCAGCATGGATTTTCTGATGTACAGAACGATCAGAGGTACTTCTAAAAGCCTTTCCACATTGAATACATTCATAAGGTTTCTCTCCAGTGTGGATTCTTTGATGTTGAGCAAGTTGGGAGTTCACTCTGAAAGCCTTTCCACATTGATCACATTGATAAGGTTTCTCCCCAGTGTGAATTCTCTGATGTAGAGCAAGGTCAGACTTTAGTCTGAAAGCCTTTCCACATTGATTACATTCATAAGGTTTCTCTCCAGTGTGGATTCTCTGGTGTGCAGCAAGACTGGAGCTGGAACAGAGAGCCTTGCCACATTGATTACATACATAAGGTTTCTCACCAGTGTGGGTTCTCTGATGTGCAGCAAGATTGGAGTTCTGTGTGAAAACCTTTCCACATGCATTACATTCATAAGGTTTCTCCCTAGTGTGGATTCTCTGATGTCCATAAAGTCCAGAGGTACTTTTAAAAGCCTTTCCACATTGATTACATTCATAGGGTTTCACCCCAGTGTGGATTCTCTGGTGCTCAGCAACACTGGATTTGCAACTCCAAGCCTTTCCAAACTCATTACATTCATGAGGTTTCCTGTCACTATGAATACTGCAGGATGAGTGTTCACTAAAAGTTTCACCACATTCATGACACTCATGTGGTTTCTTTCCATTATGAATTTTTTGATGGTAAGTAAGGGATGACTGTTGACTCAAGTCTTTCCCACAATGATGATGATCATAAGGTTGCTCTCCTGTGTGGAATCTGTGAAATACAGCACAGATATCTCTCCCAGTGAAGTCACAAGGACCATCACTCATGAAGCTTTCCTGGTGAGTCTCTTTCACAGAAATGCTTAGCTTTTCAGTAGTCTCTTTCATTTCAGGTCTAATCTCTCCTTCTGCAAGAAACAAATAATAAAATGCATATACAGACACATATACACCCATATCTAACTATAATCCCTTCCCTCCATTGGGACAAAGCAAACTAACTGATCTATATCCTACTTCCCCAGGCTAGGAGAAAAGTCTTCAAAGTTAAATGGACAGAATCAATCATTTGAAAATGCCACTAGGTCACCTCTGCAGGACAATTTGACTTACAAAGAGCTTCACACACAATCACATTGGATCCTCAACCACCTGTGACACTGGCAGACCCAGGGCTTTCTTACTACATTCTCAAGTCAGGCCATGAGCTCAGAATGGCTGAGTGACCTGACCAACATCTCTGCAGCTGAGACTAGAACTCCATCCTTGCAGGTGGCCTGTTCTGTCCACAGAACCAAGCAGCCTTTCTCCATTATACTTCCTTGGTTTTTTTTTTTAAGAAAAATTATTTTATTATTGCACATTGACTTGTTCTCTCCCTCTCTTTGGGTCTTCCTATTCCCTGAGCCACAACAATATTGAGATTAGGACAATTAATATCCCTACAATGGGGTTTTAAGTTCAAGGGAAAAGAAAAATTAATCAATGTGACAAACTTCATTTAGGCAATTGCCATGGCAACCACCAACCTTGAGCAACCACCACTGTGATGAGTCAGCAGACTCAGATGATAGCTACCTTTTATTGCCAATAAGATATTTTTAAAGTATGTACATTTTTTTAGACATACTAGCATTGCACATGTCATAGACAACAGTATGTTGTAAACATAACTTTGATATGCACTGAGAAACCAAAAATTCAGGGGATTCACTTGACTGCGCTATTCACGTTATCATAGAGCTCTGGAACTGAACCTGCAGGCATATCTGGGTTGCCTGAAATTTTTCTCATTCTTGTTTTGATTTTGACTCTTTCCTTCCTAATTCTACTCTCCTTCTTAAACCATTACTAGCCTCACTCCTTGAGTTTGCTTATATGCCACTGAACTAGATGTCTTTCAATTCACAAACACTCTCCACGCCCTGGATCAACTGAGACAGGACCTTGATATGTTGCTTTTTTTCAAACCATCTCCATGTGTGTATGCCAGACTGGGAACTCTTTGACAGCAGGCACTGGCATTTCCCTTCCTAAAGCTTACCGAACTGCCTAGAAACCTAGAGGGGCTTAATTTATGCTTACTGACTGGGCCCAAGGCTGACACCAGGCCCCAGCCTCGACCCCAGTCCATGAATTCTGGTCCCTCTCTTAGTTGGCAAATGCAGGTTCTGTCCTAGGTCCTGTTTCTGGCTCTTTCTTGCACCTTATGTCCTGTACTGAGTGACCTCTGTCTGGTTCTAACCCTGATGGGACCTCACCAGACCCACAGTGAAGATCACAGACACTTCTTTTCAGGCTCCTGAGCCTCTCATACTATAGGAGACTTGGGAGTTTCTACTTCCCACTTTCCTAATCCAAGAGTGGCTAGCAACTCAATGAATTAGGCCAACAATTCTTCAAGAATGGGCCAAAGATTGAGCCTTAGAGATCAGGGAAGGAACAGAGGTTGATGATTTCTGTAAAGCACAGCCTTTGATTAATGCTAAATAAGGCAATAGCCTTTGCTACTACTTAGATGCTACTGAATGGAGAGAGAGAAAATCACAAAACCAAGCTGCCTGGGTCCTTGTAAATTTAGGGTACATCATTTCAGTGTGGACCTCACTGTGGCAAGGCTATCCTTTGACATCTCCCTAATTGACTCCCTTGGGGTAGCTAGGTGGTGCAGTAGATAGAGTACTCATTAGAAAGACTCAAGTTCAAATCTAGCCTCAGACACCTGCTACCTGTGTGACCCTGGGCAAGTCACTTAGCCCTGTGCACCTCAATTTCCTCATCTATAAAATAAGCCTAAAAAGGAAATGGCAAATCATTCCAGTTTCTTTGCCAAGAAAACCCCAAAATGGATCATAAAGATTCAAAGATAACTGAAGTGACTGAAAACCACATA
>NW_020951445.1:0-6320 GCF_900497805.2 Vombatus ursinus
TAATCTGCCCTCCCTTCTATCTCTCCCCCCCTTCTCTTATCCCCTTCCCCTTTTATTTTCCTGTAGGGCAGGATAGATATCTATACCCCATTTCCTGTATTTCTTATTTCCCAGTTGCATGTAAAACCAAATATTTTTTTTAACATGTGTTTTTAAAACTTTGGGTTACAAATTTTCTCCCTTCCTCCCTCCCCACCCATCCTCATTGAAAAGGCAAGCAACTCAATACAGGTTATACATATGTAGTCATGCAAAACACTTTCATAGTAGTCATGTTGTGGAAAACTAAGTGTATTTCCCTTCATCCTATCCCACCACCCATTTATTCTATTCTCTCTTTTAACCCTGTCCCTCCTCAGAAGTGTTTGCTTCTGATTATGCACTCCCCCAATCTGTCCTCCCCTCTATCATCTCCCTGCTCTCTTGTCCCTTTCCCCCCTTATTTGGCTGTAGGGTAAGATAGATTTCCATACCCAATTGTGTATGTCATTCCCTCCTTAAGCCAAAACCTATGAGAATAAGATTCACTCATTCCCTCTCACCTTCCCCATTTCTCCTCCACTATAAAAGCCTTTTCCTGTCTATTTTATGTGAGATAATTTACCCCATTCTATCTCTCCCTTTCTCCTTCTCCAGTATAATCCTCTCACCTCTTAATTTTATTTTCCAGATTTCACCCCTTCATCTTCAAGTCACCCTGTGCCATCTATCTCCCTACCTACCTACATATATATACATATATATATATATACACATATATATTTATAGACACACACACACACACACACACACACACACACACACAGATGTAATTTTCTCCCTCCCACTACTGTAATACTGACAAAGGACTCATGAGTTACAAATGTCATCTTTCCATGCAGGAATATAAACAGTTCAACCTTAATAAGTCTCTTATGATTTCTCTTTCCTGTTTACCTCTTCATGTTTCACTTGAGTCTTGTATTTGAAAGTCTAATTTTCTATTGACCTCTGGTCTTTTCATCAAGAACGCTTGAAAATCCCCTATTTCACTGAATGACCATTTTTTCCCCTGAAGGCTTAGACTCAGTTTTGCTGGGTAGGTGATTCCTGGTTGTAGTCCTATCTCCTTTGCCCTCCAGAATGTCATACTCCATGCCCTCCAGTCTCTTAATGTAGAACCTGCTAAATCTTGCGCTATCCTGATTGTGTTTCCACAATACTTGAATTGTTTGTTTCTGGATGTTTGCAATATTTTCTACTTGACCTAGGACCTCTGGAATTTGGCTACAATATTCCTAGGAGTTTTGCTTTGGGGATCTCTTTCAGGAGGTGATCGGTGGATTCTTTCAATTTCTATTTTGCCCTCTGGTTCTAACATACCAGGGCAGTTTTCCTTGATAATTTCTTGAAAGATGATATCTAGGCTCTTTTTTTAATCATAGCTTTCAGATAGTCCAATAATTTTTAAATGATCTTTCCTAGATCTATTTTCCAGGCCAGTTGCTTTTCCAATGAGATATTTCACATTCCCTTATATTCTTTATTCTTTTAGATTTATTTTACAGTATCTTGATTTCTCATAAAGTCACTAGCTTCCAATTGCTCCATTCTAATTTTTAAGGAAGTATTCTCTTCAGTAAACTTTTGGACTTCCTTTTCCATTTGGCCAATTTCACTTTTTAGGGTATTCTTCTCCTCATTGGCTTTTTGGACCTCTTTTGCCATTTTGGTTAGGCTATTTTTTAAGGTGTCATTTTCTTCAGAATTTTTTGGGTCTCCTTTAGCAAGCTGTTGACTTGCTTTTCATGATTTTCTTGCATCACTCAGTTTTTCCTCTACTTATCTTACTTGCTTCTCAAAATCCTTTTTGAGCTCTTCCATGGCCTGGGACCAATTCATATTTTTCTTGGGGGCTTTGGATGTAGGAGCTTTGGCTTTGTTGTCTTCTTCTGGTTGTATGTTTTGATCTTCTTTGTCACCAAAGTAAGATTCTATGGTCTTACTCTTTTTGCACTGCTTGCTCATAATCCCAGCCAATTACTTGAGTTATAAACTCTTTGTTAAGGTAGGGGTCTGTTTCCAATATGGAGAATGTACTGTCCCAAGCTTCAAGGGTTTTCTGCAGCTGTTTTTAGTGATACTTCGAGGGACTTGTGAATTTTCAGTTCTTCCAAGGTGCTATGATCAAGGGCAAGGTGTTTACTCCTTTACTGGCCTGTGCTCTGGTCTATGAGTGACCACAAGCAACTCTTTTTTGGTCTTGAAACTATGAGGAGGATTCTCTCTCCACAGCCACTACAAGCTCCACCACTACAGTGTTCCTCCTGGCCACAAGAGCACCACCCAGAACTGTGACCCAGATCCAAACATGGGCAAAACAAGAGAATCCTGCACCAGCAAAGAGATCCTTGCAATCCCCCTCTGATCAGTCACTTGATTCCCCCTCAGTCTGTGGGACAGAAGTTCTGGAAGCAGCTGCCGGCCTGGGGCCAGGCTCTGGGACTGGAGTTGGGACAGCGACCACACTTCTCTCTCACCACCACAGACACAGACTTTTCCCATTGACCTTCTAAGTTGTCATTGGTGTTCATGGGTTGAGAAGTCTGGAAACTGCTACAACTGTGATGCTTCCATGCTCAAAGGCCTGCTCCAGGTTCACTGAAGCCTGCATGCCCACACCAAACTGCACTCCTCTCCCCGCCCGGCATGATAAACCTTTCAGATGAACCATCCAGGTTGTCTTGGGCTGAAAATTTCTTTCACTCTGTCTTTTTGTGAGTTCTGTTGCTTTAGGATTTGCTCAGTCATTTTTGTAGGTATTTGGAGGAGTTTGGGGGAGAGCTCAAGCAAGTCATTGATTTTACTCTGTCTTCTTGGCAAGCTTCATCCTAGGGGGTCATGGAATATTTTAAGAAAGTCAGGAGAAACCTTGGGATTTCAGAGCAAAATTCAACCCATTTTTAGGGTTTTGTGCACAATATGACATTTCTGGTGTCTCATGAGGCTGTGCTGCAGGGAGATGTCAGACCTCATTACTTAGATCCATAAGTTTTATCTATATATTTTATATATGTACCCACACATATGACCTTCCCACAATTACTGCTTTTATAAGGCTTCCTTCCAGTTTAGTGACCTGCATCTTTCAAGAAAAGGTAGGACCTCATTGAGCACATTCATGTCTTCTCTCCATGAAGATTCCTTGATGCAAAGGAAGAGATGATCTCTGGCTACAGACCTTTGCAAATGAGTGCAGATAGGAGTTGTTCACAAGGTGAAATTTCTGATGTCTAACAAGCTGTATAGTCCATCTGAATGTCTTTTCACACTCATTATGGGGAATATGGTTTCTATCCCACGTGAATTCTGATGGGAAATGAGGGATGACTTTAAACTGAACAATTTCCATGTTGATTACATTAATGAGGTATGTCCTCTAGAATAGATTCTCTGATGTGAGACAAATGGTTATTTCTCTCAAATCAATAACCAATTATTGAATTAGAACTAAGCTTTTCCCCCCTTTCTATTTCCTCATTCAGGAATCAGACATGAGGTGATTCAGACAATCTTTGAAGGGCAGGGCTGATGATGAGATGAAATCTTGGGAAAGACTTAGCCAACTGGGAAAGTTTAGATATAACCAAAAGATAAAGAGATTTTAGTCTAGGTGAAGTGGATGCCCTCTTTTGTCTAGATTGCTTTAGGCAAGGGTGCTGTGGATAGAGCTAAGTCTCTTGGTCCATAATTGAGTGATGAGTAATGTCCCCCAGCCCCTCATTAGAATAAGTCCACCTCTTGGTCAAAGGATATGAATAGGCAGTTCTCAGATGAAGAAATTAAAGCCATCTATAGTCATATGAAAAAATGCTCTAAATCACTATTGATTAGAGAAATGCAAATCAAAACAACTCTGAGGTACCACATCACATCTATCAGATTGGCCAACATGACAAAACAGGAAAATGGTAAATGTTGGAGAAGATGTGGGAAAATTGGAACACTAATGCATTGTTGGTGGAGTTGTGAAATGACCCAATCATTTTGGAGAGCAATTTGGAACTATGCCCAAAGGGTTATCAAAATGTGCATACCCTTTGACCCAGCAAGAGGACTTCTAGGGCTATATCCCAAAAAGATCACACAAATGTGAAAAGGACCCACATGTACAAAAATATTTATAGTAGCTCTTTTTGTGGTGGCAAAGAGTTGGAAATTGAGAGGATGCCCAACAATTGGGGAATGTCTCAACAAGTTGTGGTATATGAATGTAATGGAACAGGCTGATTTCAGAAAAACCTGGAAAGACTTGTATGCTCTGATGCTGAGTGAAATGAGCAGAACCAGGAGAACATTGTACACAGCCACATTGTGTAATGACGAATATTGATAGACTTGACCCTTCTCAGCAATACAAGGATCTAAGATATCCCCAAGGGCCTCATGATGAAAAATGCTGTCCACATCCAAAGAAAGAACCATGGAGTTTGAATGCAGATGGAAGCATACTATTTGCTATTTTTTCTTCTGTTGTGTTTTGTTCCCTCTTTCTAGTGGTTCCTTCTATTGGTTCTAATTCTTATTTACTACATCACTAATGTGAAAATATGTTTAATAACAATGTATATGTATAGCCTATATCAGATTATGTGCCTTCTTGGAGAGGGACCTAGAGAGGGAGGGGGAGAAGAATTTAAAACTCAAAAGCTTATGGAAGTGATTGTTGATAATTCAAAATAAGTTAATTTGAAAAAAGGACAAGTCCACCTCATATTATAATATTCAGTCTCATTAATTTTTAATCAGAGTTGATTTATTCCACTTGGTAATACCCACTTCTCTACGGGCATATAAGTGATGATATGCCTCCATGATTCATCTTCGATTTACAAGAGATAGCTAAATGACCATCCTTTTATTAATTATTCATTAGCCATAATTAATGAAATGATTGTGCAGAAATTATGTCTCTTGGCCTTTTCTTTCATCAGATTTCTATAGTAAGGTGAGAGTGTACATAAAAAAGTTTTATCACATTAGTTTTCTCTCAAGTATGGACTCTCTGATGTACAGCAAGTTGGGAGTTTAATCTGAAAGGCTTTTCACATTGATTACATTCATAAGGTTTCTCCCCAGCGTGGATTCTCTGATGTACAGAATAATTAGAGATACTTCTAAAAGTCTTTTGACAATGATTACATTTATAAGGTTTCTCTCCAGTGTGGATTCTCAGATGTTGAGCAAGTTTGGAGTTCTGTCTGAAAGTCTTTCCACATTGATTACATTCATAGTGTTTCTCCCCAGTGTGAATTCTCTGACATAGAGCAAACTGGGAGTTTAGTCTGAAAGCCTTTACACATTGATCAAATTGATAAGGTTTCTCTCCAGTGTGAATTCTCTGATGTGCAGCAAGAGTGGAGCTCTGAGTGAAAGCTTTTCCACATTTATCACATTCATAAGGTTTCTCCCCAGTGTGAATTCTCTGATGTGCAGCAAGAAATGAGCTCTGTGTGAAAGCCTTTCCACATTGATCACATTGATAAGGTTTCTCTCCAGTGTGAATTTTCTGATGTTCAGCAAGTTTGGAGTTCACTCTGAAAGCCTTTCCACATTGATGACATTCATAAGGTTTCTCTCCAGTGTGGATTCTCTGATGTTCAACAAGTTTGGAGTTCACTCTGAAAGCCTTTCCACATTGATGACATTCATAAGGTTTCTCTCCAGTGTGGATTCTCTGATGTTCAGCAAGTTTGGAGTTCACTCTGAAAGCCTTTCCACATTGATTACATTCATAAGGTTTCTCTCCACTGTGGATTCTCTGATGTGCACCAAGAAATGAGCTGTGTGTGAAAGCTTTTCCACATTGATCACATTGATAAGGTTTCTCTCCACTATGAATACTCTGATGTAAAGCAAGTTGGGAGTTTAGTCTGAAAGCCTTTCCACAGTGATTACATTCATAAGGTTTCTCCCCAGTGTGGATTCTCTGATGTTGAGCAAGTTGGGAGTTTTGTCTGAAAGCTTTTCCACAATGATTACATTCATAAGGTTTCTCCCCAGTGTGGATTCTCTGATGTACAGAACGATCAGAGGTACTTCTAAAAGCCTTTCCACAATGATTACATTCATAAGGTTTCTCCCCAGTGTGGATTCTCTGATGTGCAGCAAGAAATGAGCTCTTTGTGAAAGCCTTTCCACATTGATCACATTGATAAGGTTTCTCTCCAGTGTGAATTCTCTGGTGTGCAGCAAGACTGGACCTAGAACAGAGGGCCTTTCCACATTGATTACATTCATAAGGTTTCTCTCCAGTGTGGATTCTCTGATGTTGAGCAAGT
>NW_020951446.1:0-1113 GCF_900497805.2 Vombatus ursinus
CTGAGCACCTACTATGTATCAGGGATGGGGCTATGACTTTGGGAATACAAAGGCAAAAGCAAAACCACCCCTAGAAGCTTATATTCCATTGGGAAGGATACAGTTACATATATAAATTTGGATCAGGACTGGGTTGAGGGCTGGGATGTCACTGGTATAAGGAAGTCTCTGGGGAGGAAACTTCCTTTACAATGCAGGATGGTACCTTCTCTGCAACTTATATTCTTAAAAATTTGTTTAGAGTATTGAAAGCTTAAGTGACTTGCTCGAGGTCACAGAGTCAGAATGTGTCTACTACCTTTATATGCATAAATATGTAAAGAATAAGTACCAGGTAAATAGGTCAGCTAGGTAGTGGATAGAGCACTGGATCTGGAGTCAGGAAGGTACCTCTTCATAAGTTCAAATCTTATTAGCTGTGTGATTCTAGGCAAGTCACTTAATCCTGTTTGCCTCAGTTTCCTTATCTGTCAAATGAGCTAGAGAATGCAATGGCAAACCACTCTGGTATCTTTGCCAAGAAAACCCCAAAGAGGGTCATGGAGAATAGGACACGACTGAAATGACTCAACAACAATAATTTGGGGAAAACAATTGAGGGAGGGTGTCAGGAAAAACCTCATGTTGAAAGTGACGTTAGTTTTGTATGAAGCTAGAAGTTCCACAAGGTAGAGGTGAGGAGGGAGAGCACTGTAATCATGGGAGACAGCCTGTGCAAAGGAACAGAGATGGGGAATGGAAAGAGGAGGAGTTCCGTGTGAGCAAAAGCAAAACAGTCAGCATGGCTGGATTGCAGCATGTGGAAAGGGGAGCAATGGATAATGAAGTTGGAAAGATCAATTGGATCCACACTATGAAGGGCTTTAGGTGCCAAGTGATGGGATTTGTAGTTTATTCTAGAGCCAATAGGGAGCCAGTGGAGTTTATTGAGCAGGAGAGGGACATGGTCAGATCTTTGCCTTGGGAAAAAAGCTCATTCCATTCCATTTAACCTCTATTAGTCTCAGTTTGCTCACCTATAAATATAGGGTAATAATAGCACCTATTTTCCAGAGTTTATTTTGAAACCCAAATGAGATAACCCATGTAAAGTACCTTGCAAAACTTGAAGTG
>NW_020951447.1:0-1024 GCF_900497805.2 Vombatus ursinus
CACACACAGACACACACACATACACAGAGAACTCAGTTTTCACTTTAATTATTTACTACTTAACAGGGAGAGGAGGGGTGTGATCTGTTAAAAAAAAGGACAATGCATGACAGTGACCAGTGGAAAGAGTTCTAGACCTAGAGACAGAGGAAGTGGGTTCAAATCCTGGCTTTGTTATCTATTTACCTGTATGATTTCTGGCTATCTAGCTTCTCCTGGGCTCAGTTTTCTGATGTGTAAAAATTAAGGGCAGTTAGTTGGTGCAGTGGATAGAGCACTGGCACGATAGTGTTCAAAAGACCTGAGATCAAATCCAGACTCAGTTTCTTACTATCTACGTAACCCTGGGCAAATCACCTAAACTCTGTCTGCCTCAATTTCTTCATCTGTAAAATGAGGATAAAAATAGCACTTACCTCCCAAAGTTGTTGTAAAGATCAAATGAGATAATATTTGTAAAGCACTTTGTAACCTTCAATGTGCTATATAAATGCTAATTATTATTTAGACTAACAACATAATAATAACTAGCATTTATATAGCACATTGAAGGTTACAAAGTGCTTTACAAATATTATCTCATTTGATCTTTACAACAACTTTGGGAGGTAAGTGCTATTTTTATCCTCATTTTACAGATGAAGAAATTGAGGCAGACAGAGTTTAGGTGATTTGCCCAGGGTTACGTAGATAGTAAGAAACTGAGTCTGGATTTGATCTCAGGTCTTTTGAACACTATCGTGCCAGTGCTCTATCCACTGCACCAACTAACTGCCCTTAATTTTTACACATCAGAAAACTGAGCCCAGGAGAAGCTAGATAGCCAGAAATCATACAGGTAAATAGATAACAAAGCCAGGATTTGAACCCACTTCCTCTGTCTCTAGGTCTAGAACTCTTTCCACTGGTCACTGTCATGCATTGTCCTTTTTTTTAACAGATCACACCCCTCCTCTCCCTGTTAAGTAGTAAATAATTAAAGTGAAAACTGAGTTCTCTGTGTATGTGTGTGTGTCTGTGTGTG
>NW_020951448.1:0-1617 GCF_900497805.2 Vombatus ursinus
GGGTTAAGTGACTTGTCCAGGGTCACACAGCTAGTAAGTGTCAAGTGTTTGGTCTGAGGCCGGATTTGAACTCAGGTCCTCTTGACTTCAGGGCCGGTGCTCTATCCCCTATACTAGCCGCCCCAACCTTATTTTTTTTTTAATCAACCTCCCATCTTTCATGGAGATTACATTTTTGGTACTTAAAAGAAAGTCAACAAGCATTTACTAAATACTTATTGCATGCCAGGCACTGTGGATACAAGCACTGGGGATACAAATACAAGCAAAAAGATAGTCCCTGCCCTCAAGAAGCTTACATTCTAATGGGGGAAAGACAACACACATTAAAAAAAAAACTGAAAAGCAGGTTCTTGGATGGGGATGTGGGAAAAGAAGTAACTGGCTGTAGAGGCATGATGGAGAAGTCCAGCATGCAGCCTGGTGAGAAATGAAGAGAAGGCTGTCCTGAGAGGTTCTGAGAGGAGAGGTCCAATCAGAGGGAGGGACCCTGGGGGGCAGAGGGTATCTCTCAGGTGTGAGTCCCAGGGCAGAAGTGATCTTCCAAGATCATAGTATGGAGATATCTAGTGCAGTCTGATGAGAAATAAAGAGATGGCTGACCCAGGTGCCCTCCTTAAATGAAGAAGTCAATTAGGATAAAATTTTCAAACTCTGTTATTGCAGAAATGTGAACATGAAACTCAAGCTTACATTTTGAGTGTTTTGAGAGCTCTTTTGGGTCTGAGTGTTACCCAAGCAATTGCCTAAATACCTTAGGAGATTCTCAGGTAGAACATACTAAGAACTATATTAATCAAATAAAGGCATCAAGAAAAATGTGGGTTGAAACTTACAGCTCTCTAGATCAGGGTTTCTTATACTTTTTCCACTCATGACCCCTTTAGTGCTTCTTAAACTGTGGGGAGGAATGAGGTTCCATTTAAAACAGTATAGCTTTAATTGATACCTTTCCTAATGGGGTGCTTTGTAGAAGGACAAATTGGGCAGGGTTAGCTTCTAACCTCTCTGTTTTCTGCAGTACTATTGGGACTCAATTATTGTTGGAAGTAGTAATAGTGTTCTGATTCTAGGAGCATTTTCTGGGGGCAAGGGGTTTCTAGGGAATAGCATAGGACCATTAGTCATGCAAGGTCATGAGGGCACAGCTTTGAACTTTTCTCTCCAGTGGTAGATCAGGGCCAAGGCTGATGGGTGGACTATTTTAAGATGTACAGTGACAGAGCTGGCTGTGGGTATGTTTTGGTGCTTCTGTTTTTTTTTCCCCAAGGATATCTGGGTGACTTGTTGTTTCCCAATGCCAGGAATGCCTTTTTGATCATCTCTTTTTCCTCTCCCCATCCTCCTCCCTCCTCAAAAATTATAAAACCTCATAAGCAAATCCCAGAAAAACAAAGGAAGAAAAAGAATAAGGGAAAAACTCCTCCAACTTTGGTCTTTTAATTATGTTCATGGAGAACATAAATTTTGGCTCTGTGGGAAGTGCATGCCAGCTTCTGAACTGTTGTCAAAAAAATTCTACTCCTTCCAAGATCCTTCCTTTTCCTTTAAGATCTTCCTTGTGATATGGTCTTGTGCTCACAAAAGTGCGTGAAATGTGTGTGTATGTGGGGGGGG
>NW_020951449.1:0-1617 GCF_900497805.2 Vombatus ursinus
CCCCCCCCACATACACACACATTTCACGCACTTTTGTGAGCACAAGACCATATCACAAGGAAGATCTTAAAGGAAAAGGAAGGATCTTGGAAGGAGTAGAATTTTTTTGACAACAGTTCAGAAGCTGGCATGCACTTCCCACAGAGCCAAAATTTATGTTCTCCATGAACATAATTAAAAGACCAAAGTTGGAGGAGTTTTTCCCTTATTCTTTTTCTTCCTTTGTTTTTCTGGGATTTGCTTATGAGGTTTTATAATTTTTGAGGAGGGAGGAGGATGGGGAGAGGAAAAAGAGATGATCAAAAAGGCATTCCTGGCATTGGGAAACAACAAGTCACCCAGATATCCTTGGGGAAAAAAAAACAGAAGCACCAAAACATACCCACAGCCAGCTCTGTCACTGTACATCTTAAAATAGTCCACCCATCAGCCTTGGCCCTGATCTACCACTGGAGAGAAAAGTTCAAAGCTGTGCCCTCATGACCTTGCATGACTAATGGTCCTATGCTATTCCCTAGAAACCCCTTGCCCCCAGAAAATGCTCCTAGAATCAGAACACTATTACTACTTCCAACAATAATTGAGTCCCAATAGTACTGCAGAAAACAGAGAGGTTAGAAGCTAACCCTGCCCAATTTGTCCTTCTACAAAGCACCCCATTAGGAAAGGTATCAATTAAAGCTATACTGTTTTAAATGGAACCTCATTCCTCCCCACAGTTTAAGAAGCACTAAAGGGGTCATGAGTGGAAAAAGTATAAGAAACCCTGATCTAGAGAGCTGTAAGTTTCAACCCACATTTTTCTTGATGCCTTTATTTGATTAATATAGTTCTTAGTATGTTCTACCTGAGAATCTCCTAAGGTATTTAGGCAATTGCTTGGGTAACACTCAGACCCAAAAGAGCTCTCAAAACACTCAAAATGTAAGCTTGAGTTTCATGTTCACATTTCTGCAATAACAGAGTTTGAAAATTTTATCCTAATTGACTTCTTCATTTAAGGAGGGCACCTGGGTCAGCCATCTCTTTATTTCTCATCAGACTGCACTAGATATCTCCATACTATGATCTTGGAAGATCACTTCTGCCCTGGGACTCACACCTGAGAGATACCCTCTGCCCCCCAGGGTCCCTCCCTCTGATTGGACCTCTCCTCTCAGAACCTCTCAGGACAGCCTTCTCTTCATTTCTCACCAGGCTGCATGCTGGACTTCTCCATCATGCCTCTACAGCCAGTTACTTCTTTTCCCACATCCCCATCCAAGAACCTGCTTTTCAGTTTTTTTTTTAATGTGTGTTGTCTTTCCCCCATTAGAATGTAAGCTTCTTGAGGGCAGGGACTATCTTTTTGCTTGTATTTGTATCCCCAGTGCTTGTATCCACAGTGCCTGGCATGCAATAAGTATTTAGTAAATGCTTGTTGACTTTCTTTTAAGTACCAAAAATGTAATCTCCATGAAAGATGGGAGGTTGATTAAAAAAAAAATAAGGTTGGGGCGGCTAGTATAGGGGATAGAGCACCGGCCCTGAAGTCAAGAGGACCTGAGTTCAAATCCGGCCTCAGACCAAACACTTGACACTTACTAGCTGTGTGACCCTGGACAAGTCACTTAACCC
>NW_020951450.1:0-3989 GCF_900497805.2 Vombatus ursinus
AAACAAAGATAAACAAACAAGCTATATACAGGATGAATAGGAATAATTAAGAAAGGGTAGTGACTATAACCAAAGGGATTGGGAAAATCTTCTTATAAAAAAATGAGATTTTAGTTGAGAATTAAAGGAATACAAATTTGGACTGAGTTGTGTTCAGTGTGAGAAGGGCTCCATTCCTGAATGTCTAATGAGGTCAGTCCATCTGTCAGCATCATGACAAACACAGATATGCCCACGTGGTTTGACATAATCCTTCCATTTCATCTTCCCACCATCCTTGTTCATCTTTCCTACGTAAGACTTACAGAATTTCCGGAACTCAATACTTTATCTAGTATTGTTTAGTAGCTCATCATAGATACCACTTTAGTGCCCTCTAGAATGTGGCCAGTCAGACCTTCCCTTATCATCTCCCCACTCACTCAAGATTCTACATAGATTGCATGGACATCCTTGTCATCCATGACTGAAGTTTAAGGCTGTTTTCAGGGACAAGTCACCAGGGTTATCCCCAGAACCAGATAGACATTTGTTTTCCCCTTCACTATACAATGTTCATCTCCTCGCTCTTTTTCAGAATCCTATGGACTCTAGAGGCAAATGAGACTCAACAATCTCTATCTGTTCTAGTTTTACCACCATTAAGTTCTTTCTCCTACCTACCATTCACTTTATCTCCAACAAAGAATCATTTGGTGTCCTCTCCCAGCTTCCTTCAGTAGTGGTTGGGCACATAGACACATACATACACAGTCAACCCTCAATATTCCCAGGTTTCACATTCCGGGTTTGGTTATTGGGTTGGCCTAAGATAATTAAATGGAAATTTTTTTGAGATTTTCAGCATTCAAAAGAAAACTAAAATGAAAATTTAATGTTATATCTGCATAAATACTATTTATTATTAATGTATTTTATCATTTATTACCATAGGTATCCATTCATAAATTTGTTATAAATAGTTAAATTTTGCCAAAAGTTTCAGCGCACTAAAGAATTACAAGCCAAGTACTCTCTTTGGGGACACCAACTTTTTGTCTCTCTACCATCCAGATCCAGTCATGTGAATTTCTCCATCAGTGATGGTTGTATCTTGTGCTTTTTACAAAAGAAAAGCCATGAAGAAATTGCTGCAGCTACATCTGATATTTTGAAGACTTTATGCACAGTGTAAGACACTAATCTCATGTAGAAACTGCACTTTTTATTGGTGCAGTGTTTGTTTTATTTGTTTTATATGTTAAATATATCAGAATTATTAAAAATGAAAGTTTGGTGGATCCTAGAGTTATTCATGGTTTTTCACTTTTGCAAGGGTCTTATAACCCTAAACACAGTGAATGACAAGGGACAACTATGTGTTTTGTGTGTGTGTGTGTGTGTGTGTGTGTGTGTGTGTGTGTCTGTGTCTGTGTGTGTGTCTGTGTGTGTGAGCATAGGCTGACCCTGGGAAAAATCATTTCATCTCTTGTGCTTCCAGGTAACTTTCTCAATACTATAAATTGTAATTTGTACTGGTGAAGAAAGTCTCCACTAGTGTCTCCCTACATTAAAGCATGCATTATTATTATTCAACAAATATTTATAAAGCACATGCTATGTGTGATGTACTGTTATAAATTTTGTGTGTGTGTGTGTGTGTATTATGCTGAAAAGTCAGATCGCTGATGGAGTCTAAGTGTTGGCCTGAGCACTATTAATGATTCACCTTGGAATTCACAATAGACAAGGATTGAAAACAAGCTAGAAGGACTTTAGTAGATGGAGCAAATTGTGAAAGGTTCAGCACTTAAAAGTCTTAGTAGCAATAAAGAACTGGTTTAGTGAGTGATAAGATTTGAAGGAAAGCTTTCCAGCTAAGTGAGAGTGCTATGATCAGATAGGGTGATGAGAGGAGAGAGTTGAAACACTGAAAATGAAGTAGTGCCCAGTACAGGATCTTCTTGAAGCACACCTGAGGTAGAGTAGAGACAAAGGTCTATAAAGTCAACAAAATAAGCAACCCAAGGAGCAATGAGATTGGGTCATCAGATGACAAATGACCAATAACAAAGTTGGAGCCAGTGAGGATGATGGTGGGAGACAGGCTATAGAGAAAGAATATGAATCTGTTAAAGTCATTTAGGAAGATAAAACCAGGGTCAGTGGCACAATGAAGAGCTTTAGTCATTTTACGAGAAGATACAGAGAAAGAGCCTAGGATTCAAATGATAAGGACCAGGGAGAGAATCCAGAATTTCCATTAGAGTATCATAAAGAGGCCCACTCTCTGTCCTTTTTCATATAGTCAAGGGGAGAGGGAGAAGGTAAAACTTCCAAAGGAAAAGCCAAAGAGAAGATATGTTGTCTTCATCATAGAGTCAAATTTCAATTAAAGCAAGGAAATCAAGGTAGAAAGAAAATGAGAGAAATTGGACTAAGATATAGGACAGTTTGCCCACAGAATGTAACAAAACCAAAAATGTAGTATGTCATGAAGAGCAGTGGAAAGAAGCAGTGGAAGAAAGATGAAGATATCACAAGAAGCGCATGTGTGGGATGGGAATGGGTGAGAGGACCTTTGTAAGGGCTCAGAGAGAGGGGGTCAGTATGAAAGGTTTGAGCTTTAAGCAGTGGGATTGCTTCAGTTCTTCAGCACCATCACTCCTCTAATCCTCTCATCATCAAAGTTATCTTCTCTTTGACCTCTGAATTTTCCTGAAGTCTCCGTAGAGTGATTCACCCTCTCATTTAATATTTCCATCAATCATTTCTGCCTCTCCTACTCAGGCCCCCAGAACTCCCTGAACTCAGTACTTTACCCAATATTGTTCAGTTGACAACAGAGAGCCCACTTTAATCCTAGCTAGTATGCTCATGCCAGTTCTTTAAGGGTTAATGCTGGTCTTCCTCCCCTTCCTTCCTTTCCCCCCACTGCCCCGGTGAAGCAGGTGCAGCCACAAACCTGACCTGGAGATTGGCTGAGCTCCTTAAAAAAGCCACATTCAAGGTCCCTGAGAGTAGCTGTTGGTTGTTGGAGATACAAAAGATTTGTTCCAAGAGAAGAGGTGAGTCTGCAGTGCTGTGGCACTGCTACAGGGACAGAGATATGTGGCTGAGTCCCCCAAAGCTGACGATGTGATGTTAAGGTAACAGAGGGAATTACTTGGTCGACTACCATGGAAGTCATAAGGAGTGTTGTTTCTTCGTGTTGTATGCTGTTTGTAAAAGAAGAAGATTATCTCTGGTTTTTGCTCCATTTCTTGTCAATACAAATACACATTATCTTCTTCCTGATCCTGCTTACATCTCAGTACCACAGGCTGCTTGGCCACTATGACCAGATATTTGGGGGTTTGGGTAACTTTGCTGTCTGTGAAATCTGTGATGGAAGGAGACAGAAGCTAGGAGATTAACAATAAACCATGAGGAAAAGCTTTCAAACTGGGTCCTGGCAAATGAAGATCAGGGATTTTCTCTCATTGGCCCAGACTCACCTACTCTGAGGAGACAAACAACCACACAGAGGAAAAGATTGGAGCCCATGATGGAATCAGAGCTACAATTGGGGCACACCTGTGTGGACTATGGTCAGTCATGAGGCATTTCATGTGTGAAGGCTGGGGCACTGGAAATCTCTTGTTTGTATTGGGTGGTATCTACCTATGATGTCACTGACCTTGTTAGTCTCCCCTCTCCCACCCCACCTACCTAACCAATACTTGGAAATGCACTAGCTGTCACTCCTCTTTCTTGTGTTATTCTCTACCTAACCTTTTATAGGGCAGCATGGTGCTAAACTGATTTTTACAGAACCTGGCACATAGTAAGAGCTTAATTAAATGTTTGTTAGTTGACTGACTAGTTAATCAGTCAATTGACATTTATTAAGTACCTACTATGTGCCAGGCACTTTAATAATCACTGGGGATACAAAAAGAGGCAAAAGACAATCCCTGCCCTGAAGGAAATCACAATCTAAAGGGAGAGACAACATGCAAACAAAGATA
>NW_020951451.1:0-1769 GCF_900497805.2 Vombatus ursinus
GTAGATTCTTTCTATTTCTGCTTTGCTCTCGATATCTGAGAGATATATCTCTCCATCTTGTCAACAAAAATATCATGAGAGATGTTGTCAAGTGCTTTGCTGAAATCTAGGTATACTGTGTCTATAACATTCTTCTGATCCACAAGCCTAATAACCCCATCCAAAAAAAAAAAGTTTGACTTGACCTGTTCTGGATGAAACCATGTTAGATCTGTGATCATCACTTTTCTAAATGTTCACTATTACTTTAATAATAGCTTCCAGAATTTTGCTGAGAATTAAAGTCAGCCGTCTGTTGACTGTACCTTTTGGCCTTGCAGACTATGTTCTCTTCCCTAACAAAAAAAAAAAATAGAATATTTGCCTTTCTCCAGTCCCTGATCACCTCCTCTGTTCTCCATAATCTTTTAAAGATTATTGACTCAGTAATGACCAGTAATGACTAGTGGCTCAGCAATCAGCAGAACCCCAGAGGATATTTGTTTGGCATTGAATTCATGAAGGGCAGTTAGGTGCAATCTTAAGATCTCTTTACTTATTTTGAGTTTCAACTCCCTTTATTCACTTTCTTTTCTTTTTTTTTAATATTTGTTTCAAATTAGCCAAGATCCATTTTTTTCTTCCTCACCCCCAACACCTCCCCATAAGAACATGAGAAAAGCAAAACCCATTATAAACAGATATAATTAATCAAAACAAATTTCCACATTGACCATATTTTTTAAAAAATGTGTTTCATTCTACAATCTGAGTCACTTCTCTATCAGGAGGTGGGTAGTATGTTTCATCATGAGTCCTCAAATTCTGATTGGTCATTATGCTGATAAGAGTGTAACAGGATTATATTCTGTCACATTTATCTACCATAAGTTGTCATCCATTCCCCAATTTATGTGCACTCCCTTAGATTCCCATTCTTTGCCACCTCAAAAAGAGTTATAAATATTTTTGTGTATCCTTAGAGATTGTTTTGCTTAGGACTAATCCCTCTCTTAATCTGCTCTCCCTTTAATTCTCCCTCCCAGCCTTTCCCCCTTTCTCTTCTATTTTCCTATTGAGTGAAATGGATTTTTTTTCCCAATTCCATGTGTGTCTTCCTTCTACTGACCAGTTCAGATGAAAGTGAGGTTCAAATATCAGTTGCTCTTCCCGACCTCCTCTTCCTTGTTTGTGTAAATATCTGTTTGCACACCCTGATTATGTAAGATAATTTCCCCTAACTTTCCTTTCCATTTTCCCTCCCTGGCCCTGCCCCAATGTATTCTTCTTTGCTTTTTTTCCAGTTCTTTTCTTAATATCATCAAGATGTAACAGAACCACTTCCAGGCCTTGTCTAATTGGACTCCCTCTATGAACCCTGATGATGATAGGGTTCAGAGGGGACACAGTATCATCTCCCCATATTTGAATGCAAGTGGTTTATCCTTGTTTAGTCCTTTGTTATTATTTGTTTATGTTTATCATTTTATTCTTTTCTTCACTCCTGTGCTTGAACTTCAAAGTTTCTTTACATGTGTGATCTTTTCATCAATACTTGGAAGCCTTCTATTTCATTAAAAATCCCTTTTCCCCTCTATAGTATTATGATCAGTTTTGCTGGATATGTTAGTCTTGGCATTAAGCCTAAATCCTTTGCCTTCTGGAATATTGAATTCCAAGCTCTCCATCCTTTTACGTGATAGCTGTTAAATCATGTGTGATTCTGACTGTGGCTTTTTAGTACTTGAATCCTTCCCTTTTGGCTACTTGCAGTACTTTTTTTTTTTTTT
>NW_020951452.1:0-1929 GCF_900497805.2 Vombatus ursinus
AGGCCCTGAATTTGTCTTCTTCAGTTACCATGTTTTCCAGACACACAACCCAGAATACGTCAAGGACGAAGCCTACCCTGAACTGACATCATTTGTTATTTGCACCTCCAACCTGGACTCCATGTGTGTCCTTGGGAGTCAAGACAGGTGCCAGTCAGTCTGCACCAGACTGAGAAACTGCAGCTGGGACCCTTGTAGATAAGCAGACTATTCTATATTCATTGTCTAGCAGTTTCCAAGGGAAAAAAAATGCTGCTTTTGACATCATTCTCCTCCCTTTCAGGAGGGAGGAGTCTTTTTCTCCCTGTGGCTTCCTCTTTTCCCTATTACTTAAATACCCAAGGCTTTCCCTGCATTGCTGAACTCCTTGCACCTGTATATGAGTTCCACATGAATTTTCATTTCTCTTGTAATAGATCTAGTTGTGACATATGGCTCTTGGACATGTGGTTTTTTTTTTTGGTTAACAATACATATATATGTATATACATATTTATTTTGGAGATAAAAGAAATCAACCCCTGATCATTGCACTAAATCTCTTGTCCCTTCTATATTCTCCTTTCAGATTTTGTTATTTTCTCTTTAGTGAAAGTTCTTCTCAGATGATTAAAATAAAAGGTTCTACTCTTTATTGATTCCTTATTGATTCTACTATATAAAGTCAAAAGTGCATCACAAAAATTATGTGTGTGTGAAAGCATTTACGAAATGTCTGTGTGCTAGGCACTGTTGAGCACTTTATAAATATTATTCCACTCTATCCTCACAACAATCCTGGAAGGTATTATTATCCACATTTTGCAGGTAAGGAAACTGAGGAAGACAAAGGTTAAGTGACTTGCCCAAGGTCACACAGCTAGTAAATGTCAAGTGTTTGGTCTGAAGCCAGATTTGAACTCAGGTCCTCCTGACTTCAGGGCCAGTGCTCTATCCACTGTGCCACCTAGCTGCCCTGAGCATATTATTTTTTAACAATATTAGAAGCAGCTAGGTAGTACAGTGTTTAGAGTTCTGGATCTGGAGTCAGGAAGACCTAAGTTCAAATCCAGTCTCAGATACTTATTAACTATGTGACCCTGGGAAAATCCCTTAACCTTTGTCTTCCTCAGTTTCCTTACCTGCAAAATGTGGATAATAATACCTTCCAGGATTGTTGTGAGGATAGAGTGGAATAATATTTATAAAGTGCTCAACAGTGCCTAGCACACAGACATTTCGTAAATGCTTTCAAACACACATAATTTTTGTGATGCACTTTTGACTTTATATAGTAGAATCAATAAGGAATCAATAAAGAGTAGAACCTTTTATTTTAATCATCTGAGAAGAACTTTCACTAAAGAGAAAATAACAAAATCTGAAAGGAGAATATAGAAGGGACAAGAGATTTAGTGCAATGATCAGGGGTTGATTTCTTTTATCTCCAAAATAAATATGTATATACATATATATGTATTGTTAACCAAAAAAAAAAACCACATGTCCAAGAGCCATATGTCACAACTAGATCTATTACAAGAGAAATGAAAATTCATGTGGAACTCATATACAGGTGCAAGGAGTTCAGCAATGCAGGGAAAGCCTTGGGTATTTAAGTAATAGGGAAAAGAGGAAGCCACAGGGAGAAAAAGACTCCTCCCTCCTGAAAGGGAGGAGAATGATGTCAAAAGCAGCATTTTTTTTTCCCTTGGAAACTGCTAGACAATGAATATAGAATAGTCTGCTTATCTACAAGGGTCCCAGCTGCAGTTTCTCAGTCTGGTGCAGACTGACTGGCACCTGTCTTGACTCCCAAGGACACACATGGAGTCCAGGTTGGAGGTGCAAATAACAAATGATGTCAGTTCAGGGTAGGCTTCGTCCTTGACGTATTCTGGGTTGTGTGTCTGGAAAACATGGTAACTGAAGAAGACAAATTCAGGGCCT
>NW_020951453.1:0-6100 GCF_900497805.2 Vombatus ursinus
CAGCTGTCACTCACAACCATCATGATCGGGCATGTGTGCCAGGAACCCACACAAAGTTCCCCAGAGAGGACAAGGGAAAAAAAAAGAAAAGAAAGAAAAGAAAAAAAAAAGAAGAAATGGGGGTTGGGGAAGGGGGGAGGGAGGAAGCAGGTGGGGGAGGGAGGGGAGGAGGGAAGAGGCTCTAGGCTCTAAGGGCCATTGTGTAATTGACCAGAGGGCCGCAGGCTGAAATTGACAATCCCTGTGGAGGGGCCCTAGAACATCGCAGGGAAGGCAACCAACTTCTCTGAAGATCTTCCCCCCAGTACCTGGCATTCCTTATGGCGCTGCCTTTGGCCATGCCCAGCTCCAGCCAGGCATCCTCTGGGGTCCCCTCTCACTTCTGGGAGCAAGTAGGCCTCCCGACCAGGGCTGGAGGGGAGACCAGCCCAACCTGGGGATTTCAGAAGGGAGGCAAGCTCTGTTTCTCCATTGAGCAGGGCAGGTCTAGAGCGCTTTGTAGCTAGGCTGAGAGGCAGCTCGTGTCTAATTCCGAAGGCTTTCCCTGAGACTGATGGTGCTCGGAGCTTGTTGGTGCTAATGCTTTCGTTTGCGATACACTGAGTGCCCTCCACTGGAGAAAACAGATCGCACATTAAAGGCATGAACAAGTGAGCCTGTCAGGGCTCTGCAGCCTTCCCTCTCTTGTTCAGACAGGAAAATTAAAGGCACAGAAACACACCCCCCCCCCATTATTAAATGTTTATGGAAAAGATTGCCTTGCACTGACTGCAAAAACTTAATAAAACCCCTGTTCCCTCCATATTTAGCAATCAACAGTATTTATTTAAAGGAAGCCCTGACCAGAATATGTATTTCCTCCGCAAATTACAACTGTTTTATTATCCTGATGCAACAGGGGAAATGGTGCATCTTATAGAGTTGCTTTTTCCCCCCTTTCTCCTTGGTTTGTTTTTATGTTTAAAACAAGCAACTTAGAAATAGGGCTGAGCAAATTGGGCTGAGAATTATACAAAGCTGGTACCTACAACTGGTCCTTAAAAACAAAGTTGTAAAGTCCATTGTAAACATGGTATTAAGCAAAAAGGGAGACAAAGGCAAACCTTAGAATCAGAAAGAAGGAGGTCTGCGTCCTACCTTTCCAAGTTTATTGGATACTCATCTTCCTGAGCTCTACAATCCAGCCAAACTTGGATATTTGGAATTATAGTATATGATATTTCATTTTCCATATCCATACTTTTGTCCGAGCCATCCACTCTAACTAGGAGTCATGCCTTCTTTATCTCCTCCACCTGGAATTCCTTATTCCCTTCCAAAAGGAACTCAAGCTATCTTCTACAGGAAACCTCTCCTGATCCACCCCCTTCTAGCTATCTTTCCTCCCAAAGTTATCTTGTACTTATTATGGATTATAAATATATATGCATTTTCTGTGTGTATGCATCTAGGGGCAACTAGATGGCACAGTGGATAGAGCACCAGGAATCAGGAGGACCTGGGTTCAAAATTGGCCTCAGACACTTAGTAGCTGTGTGACCCTGAGCAAGTCACTTAACCCTGTTTGCCTTAGTTTCCTCATCTGTAAAATGAGCTGTGGAAGGAAATGGCAGAACACTTCAGAACCTTTGCAAAGGAAACCTCAAATGGGGTCAGAAGAGTCAGACACAACTGAACACCAACCACCACAACAAATTATGAGATGATGGGAAGAGTCAGACTAGACAATTACCTGGTCTGACTTAAAGTAACTGAAAGGATGTTAAATATCCTTGTTCGGTGAGAATAAATATCAAATGAGTCAACCAGAGGTACCTGGCACTAGGTATTAAATAAATGCTAATTCCCACCCCTTTTCTCTTTCATTTTCTGGTCAGTCAAGATATTCAACTAGGTGCGACAAAAAATCTGCACATGTTGTTTGTTGGAAGTGGTTATGCTCTGTATAAAATTGGAAATGAGAGTTGGAGTAGTAGAAGTCTCTACTCAAATCCATGAGAAATTTCTTCTAGGGGGAGAGAGGAACCCCTTTGCCTCAGGGGCCCTCTTCTCCCTGCCCCCAACTGGTGAAGTACCAGTTAAGCTTACTAGAAGAAGATTTTGAATTTTTAATCAGCATTTTTGGGTGGTCCAGAGACACCAAAAACTGATGGAACTGGCTTTATCAAGAGTCTAGGACAGATTGGATATCATACAGGAAAGTTGCAAAGGCCAAACACAGTAGGATTCTTACACTTGTAGAGTCTTTCCACTCCTGATAATACATTTCAAATGTTCCATGAACTTCAATGGGGCAAATTACATCTTTATTTTTATTAGGCAAAATTTGTCATTTCCTTCAATTACTTAAAAATGTTTCTGGGAAGGGGTCCATTCATAAGCTTCCCCAGACTAGTAAAGGAATCTCTCTCTGTCTCTGTCTCTCTGTCTCTCTGTCTCTCTCTGCATGTGTGTGTGTGTGTGTGTGTGTGTGTGTGTGTGTGTGTCTGTGAGAGAGAGAGAGAGAGACAGAGGGAGAAAGAGAGAGAGAGAGATTGATTAAGAATACCTGCCCTACAAGGAGCCAACTTTTATTGTATTATGTTATGGACATGTTTTAGTCTATAAATTAAAAAAAAGAAGCTAACTTATAGGAAACAACATCTTGAGAGCTCCAGCAAAGGACATCCAGGAACTATGATTTACCTCCTTTGACTTATATGATTTCTAAGATTGAACCCACTTTCCCCTGGATCGTTTATGTACTGGTAAAACGCTTTAGGGGTAAGCATGCTTTATACCATATACTACCGTAGTAAAGTCTCCTTTTGAAAAGCTTTTTAAAATCTGAGTAATAGATAACAGCTTATTATTCATAGGGGAAGCATAATGGTGAAAGATAATGAGAATTTTAAATGGTCCTCCAAACTCTCAGGGTCCCCTAGAACACTGTGGGGAAATGTTGCTATGTTTCAGGAATTCTGATCAATTTTAGGAATATGAATCCATTCTAGCTATGGTAATCAAATCACCACTACCAAAACACTACCTTGCTACTACTACCCTACATATACAGGCTTTCTTTATTAGAAGGAAACCTCTTCGTGTGCATAAACCATCTTGCTCTCATGGATTCATATTCCTAAAATTGATCAGAATTCCTGAAACATAGCAACATTTCCCCACAGTGTTCTAGGGGACCCTGAGAGTTTGGAGGACCATTTAAAATTCTCATTATCTTTCACCATTATGCTTCCCCTATGAATAATAAGCTGTTATCTATTACTCAGATTTTAAAAAGCTTTTCAAAAGGAGACCTTACTACTGTAGTATATGGTATAAAGCATGCTTACCCCTAAAGCGTTTTACCAGTACATAAACGATCCAGGGGAAAGTGGGTTCAATCTTAGAAATCATATAAGTCAAAGGAGGTAAATCATAGTTCCTGGATGTCCTTTGCTGGAGCTCTCAAGATGTTGTTTCCTATAAGTTAGCTTCTTTTTTTTAATTTATAGACTAAAACATGTCCATAACATAATACAATAAAAGTTGGCTCCTTGTAGGGCAGGTATTCTTAATCAATCTCTCTCTCTCTCTTTCTCCCTCTGTCTCTCTCTCTCTCTCTCACAGACACACACACACACACACACACACACACACACACACACATGCAGAGAGAGACAGAGAGACAGAGAGACAGAGACAGAGAGAGATTCCTTTACTAGTCTGGGGAAGCTTATGAATGGACCCCTTCCCAGAAACATTTTTAAGTAATTGAAGGAAATGACAAATTTTGCCTAATAAAAATAAAGATGTAATTTGCCCCATTGAAGTTCATGGAACATTTGAAATGTATTATCAGGAGTGGAAAGACTCTACAAGTGTAAGAATCCTACTGTGTTTGGCCTTTGCAACTTTCCTGTATGATATCCAATCTGTCCTAGACTCTTGATAAAGCCAGTTCCATCAGTTTTTGGTGTCTCTGGACCACCCAAAAATGCTGATTAAAAATTCAAAATCTTCTTCTAGTAAGCTTAACTGGTACTTCACCAGTTGGGGGCAGGGAGAAGAGGGCCCCTGAGGCAAAGGGGTTCCTCTCTCCCCCTAGAAGAAATTTCTCATGGATTTGAGTAGAGACTTCTACTACTCCAACTCTCATTTCCAATTTTATACAGAGCATAACCACTTCCAACAAACAACATGTGCAGATTTTTTGTCGCACCTAGTTGAATATCTTGACTGACCAGAAAATGAAAGAGAAAAGGGGTGGGAATTAGCATTTATTTAATACCTAGTGCCAGGTACCTCTGGTTGACTCATTTGATATTTATTCTCACCGAACAAGGATATTTAACATCCTTTCAGTTACTTTAAGTCAGACCAGGTAATTGTCTAGTCTGACTCTTCCCATCATCTCATAATTTGTTGTGGTGGTTGGTGTTCAGTTGTGTCTGACTCTTCTGACCCCATTTGAGGTTTCCTTTGCAAAGGTTCTGAAGTGTTCTGCCATTTCCTTCCACAGCTCATTTTACAGATGAGGAAACTAAGGCAAACAGGGTTAAGTGACTTGCTCAGGGTCACACAGCTACTAAGTGTCTGAGGCCAATTTTGAACCCAGGTCCTCCTGATTCCTGGTGCTCTATCCACTGTGCCATCTAGTTGCCCCTAGATGCATACACACAGAAAATGCATATATATTTATAATCCATAATAAGTACAAGATAACTTTGGGAGGAAAGATAGCTAGAAGGGGGTGGATCAGGAGAGGTTTCCTGTAGAAGATAGCTTGAGTTCCTTTTGGAAGGGAATAAGGAATTCCAGGTGGAGGAGATAAAGAAGGCATGACTCCTAGTTAGAGTGGATGGCTCGGACAAAAGTATGGATATGGAAAATGAAATATCATATACTATAATTCCAAATATCCAAGTTTGGCTGGATTGTAGAGCTCAGGAAGATGAGTATCCAATAAACTTGGAAAGGTAGGACGCAGACCTCCTTCTTTCTGATTCTAAGGTTTGCCTTTGTCTCCCTTTTTGCTTAATACCATGTTTACAATGGACTTTACAACTTTGTTTTTAAGGACCAGTTGTAGGTACCAGCTTTGTATAATTCTCAGCCCAATTTGCTCAGCCCTATTTCTAAGTTGCTTGTTTTAAACATAAAAACAAACCAAGGAGAAAGGGGGGAAAAAAGCAACTCTATAAGATGCACCATTTCCCCTGTTGCATCAGGATAATAAAACAGTTGTAATTTGCGGAGGAAATACATATTCTGGTCAGGGCTTCCTTTAAATAAATACTGTTGATTGCTAAATATGGAGGGAACAGGGGTTTTATTAAGTTTTTGCAGTCAGTGCAAGGCAATCTTTTCCATAAACATTTAATAATGGGGGGGGGGTGTGTTTCTGTGCCTTTAATTTTCCTGTCTGAACAAGAGAGGGAAGGCTGCAGAGCCCTGACAGGCTCACTTGTTCATGCCTTTAATGTGCGATCTGTTTTCTCCAGTGGAGGGCACTCAGTGTATCGCAAACGAAAGCATTAGCACCAACAAGCTCCGAGCACCATCAGTCTCAGGGAAAGCCTTCGGAATTAGACACGAGCTGCCTCTCAGCCTAGCTACAAAGCGCTCTAGACCTGCCCTGCTCAATGGAGAAACAGAGCTTGCCTCCCTTCTGAAATCCCCAGGTTGGGCTGGTCTCCCCTCCAGCCCTGGTCGGGAGGCCTACTTGCTCCCAGAAGTGAGAGGGGACCCCAGAGGATGCCTGGCTGGAGCTGGGCATGGCCAAAGGCAGCGCCATAAGGAATGCCAGGTACTGGGGGGAAGATCTTCAGAGAAGTTGGTTGCCTTCCCTGCGATGTTCTAGGGCCCCTCCACAGGGATTGTCAATTTCAGCCTGCGGCCCTCTGGTCAATTACACAATGGCCCTTAGAGCCTAGAGCCTCTTCCCTCCTCCCCTCCCTCCCCCACCTGCTTCCTCCCTCCCCCCTTCCCCAACCCCCATTTCTTCTTCTTTTTTTTTCTTTTCTTTCTTTTCTTTTTTTTTTTCCCTTGTCCTCTCTGGGGAACTTTGTGTGGGTTCCTGGCACACATGCCCGATCATGATGGTTGTGAGTGACAGCTG
>NW_020951454.1:0-1176 GCF_900497805.2 Vombatus ursinus
ACACTGATGAGCTATAATTACATAGTGACATCTTGGGAACTGCTATGTGGAAGCTCTTTGAATCACTGTTGCAAACCTACAGTAGTGCTGCTAGCTGTTAAATAAAAATAGGGTGAAAAGAAAGCAAGTGAAGGCACCCATGTGAATGCTGCATCTTTAAAGAGCAATAAATCAAACAGGAAAAGCTTCCCCATAGCAGTTCCCAAGATGTCACTATGTAATTATAGCTCATCAGTGTATGTCTTGCATATTCCAAAATAACCTATAAGATTATTTTTCCCCTCCTCTTAAACTTGGGTTCAAGGAGTGGGGGAGGGGGATGAGAACAGATTCAGAAAATCATAATTAAATTATGCATTACTAAAATGACTAATGACTACTTGTCAAAGACCATTTTCTGTACATATAAGCCATGTACACACACACACACACACACACACACACACACACACACACACACACACAGATAACAAATAGTTCCTAAATTCCTAGAATTCACATTCTCCTTCATCTGATTTCCAAAAGATTGTCACAATGGTATGAAAACCAACTTAGCTTTGTATATGTGTGTGTATGCGTGTGTGTGTGTGTGTGTGTGCGCGTGTGTTCTCTTCCTTAATGTAGTTCAAATAGAATACCCTCACTTAAATGAATGACAGGTCAAAAGACTTGCCCAGTCACACAGTCATTACATGTCAGAAATGGGACTTGAATCCAGTTTTTCCTGACTTCAATGGAAACTCTCTAGCTACTAAACCAAAATGTTTCTCATTATAGATTGATTAGAGATTTGTCTGAGATAAATTGCTGACAATCTCTCCTGCATGATACTCCCAAATTATCGGTAGATGAGAAGAATTTATATGGTTAGTAGCTAGAGAGTTTCCATTGAAGTCAGGAAAAACTGGATTCAAGTCCCATTTCTGACATGTAATGACTGTGTGACTGGGCAAGTCTTTTGACCTGTCATTCATTTAAGTGAGGGTATTCTATTTGAACTACATTAAGGAAGAGAACACACGCGCACACACACACACACACACACACACGCGTACACACACATATACAAAGCTAAGTTGGTTTTCATACCATTGTGACAATCTTTTGGAAATCAGATGAAGGAGAATGTGAATTCTAGGAATTTAGGAACTATTTGTTATCTGTGTGTGTGTGTGT
>NW_020951455.1:0-1253 GCF_900497805.2 Vombatus ursinus
AACATCAGACAGAAACAGGGGCCGCTAAACTACACGTAAGGACCCCCCGTGGGCCGCATGCTGGAAACCACATGGATTATCTGCATTTCACTGTATTTTTAGTTATTTGTTAAATAATTTCCCAATCACGTTTCAATCTGGTGCAGGCCATGCCTGGGTACACTGTGGGCTGCACGTGGCCCATGGGCCGCGTGTTTAACGCCTCCGATGTAAGGTTCCTCGGGTTCTCTGAACTTTGGGGCCCTACCCAGATGAGGAGTAGATTCTGTGAGACCAGAATAAGTACCCTTGGCCTGTTTCAATCCCGACCCCCCCCCCCCCAACACACACACACACACATTCCATCTTTGATTGACATTCCATCCATCCATAATGATTATGCAGGCACTTGCTTCATCTGCTGGAGCAGTGACTCTTGTGCAGGTAGGGGCTGGAGCAAGTGGACCCCAAAGGTCCCTTCCAACTCTGAGATGCTGTGAACTAGTAAAAAGTTCTTGCTGATACTGAACTGAAAACTGAACCCTCATAATGTCTACCAGTGGACTCCAATTCTTCCCTCTAATGTCAAATGGACTAAGATCAATCTCACTTCCACATGGCAACTTCCCTCCAAGTCTAATAATAGCAGCTCATGATTATATACTACCTAAAAGTGACAAAGCACTTTACATCTATTACTTCATTTGAGTCTCTGGGCCTCAGTTTCCTCATCTGAAGGATGAGGGGGCCGGAAGAGATGATCTCCAAGGTCCTTTTCCAGCTTTAAGCCTAAGATCCTGTGAGCCCTGTGAGCAGGTAGGGAGGTGGGTAAGTGACTTGTCTAGAGTCCCTTAGCTATCAAGTGTCTGAGGCAGGATTCAAACCCAGGCCAGGGCCTGCTAGCTCCAACCTTTCAACCATCTGAAGACGGCTATCACGGACCCCCTCTGGGCCTTCTCTTCTTCAGCTAAAACCCCTAGTGCCTTCAACCACTTTAGCTGGCTAGAGAACCAGTATTTCCCATTGCAGCATTTTGGTATGCTCTACTTGCCACTTCTGAAAAATCACAAAACAGGCACAGTTGAGAAATTATGAGAAAGTCTTTAACCAACTCACCAGCCAATCCACCACCATAGCTAAGTTCTAGGCGTCCTCTAGGAAGCTAATGGGCTGTCCACTGCAACAACACCTATCTCAGGAGGGTCCTTCAGACTTTTTCAGATCACATTTGCATATTATTTTTTCATTTTGCCCTCAGAATCATGCTGCGATAG
>NW_020951456.1:0-1259 GCF_900497805.2 Vombatus ursinus
AACATCAGACAGAAACAGGGGCCGCTAAACTACACGTAAGGACCCCCGTGGGCCGCATGCTGGAAACCACATGGATTATCTGCGTTTCACTGTATTTTTAGTTATTTGTTAAATAATTTCCCAATCACATTTCAATCTGGTGCAGGCCACGCCTGGGTGCACTGTGGGCTGCACGTGGCCCGTGGGCCGCGTGTTTAACGCCTCTGATGTAAGGTTCCTTGGGTTCTCTGAACTTTGGGGCCCTACCCAGATGAGAAGTAGATTCTGTGAGACCAGAATAAGTACCCTCGGCCTGTTTCAATCCCGACCCCCCCCCCCAACACACACACACACACACACACACACATTCCATCTTTGATTGACATTCCATCCATCCATAATGATTACGCAGGCACTTGCTTCATCTGCTGGAGCAGTGACTCTTGTAAGGTAGGGGCTGGAGCAAGTGGACCCCAAAGGTCCCTTCCAACTCTGAGATGCTGTGAACTAGTAAAAATTTCTTGCTGATACTGAACTGAAAACTGAACCCTCATAACGTCTACCAGTGGACTCCAATTCTTCCCTCTAATGTCAAATGGAATAAGATCGATCTCACTTCCACATGGCAACTTCCCTCCAAGTCTAATAATAGCAGCTCACGATTATATACTACCTAAAAGTGACAAAGCACTTTACATCTATTACTTCATTTGAGTCTCTGGGCCTCAGTTTCTTCATCTGAAGGATGAGGGGGCCGGAAGAGATGATCTCCAAGGTCCTTTTCCATCTTTAAGCCTAAGATCCTGTGAACCCTGTGAGCAGGTAGGGAGGTGGGTAAGTGACTTGTCTAGAGTCCCTTAGCTATCAAGTGTCTGAGGCAGGATTCAAACCCAGGCCAGGGCCTGCTAGCTCCAACCTTTCAACCACCTGAAGACAGCTATCACGGACCCCCTCTGGGCCTTCTCTTCTTCAGCTAAAACCCCTAGTGCCTTCAACCACTTTAGCTGGCTAGAGAACCAGTATTTCCCATTGCAGCATTTTGGTAGGCTCTACTTGCCACTTCTGAAAAATCACAAAACAGGCACAGTTGAGAAATTATGAGAAAGTCTTTAACCAACTCACCAGCCAATCCACCACCATAGCTAAGTTCTAGGCGTCCTCTAGGAAGCTAATGGGCTGTCCACTGCAACAACACCTATCTCAGGAGGGTCCTTCAGACTTTTTCAGATCACGTTTGCATATTATTTTTTCATTTTGCCCTCAGAATCATGCTGCGATAG
>NW_020951457.1:0-2119 GCF_900497805.2 Vombatus ursinus
TTGAGCAGGAGAGATGTGATGCTAGATAAGCACAAGAGAGTGTGCTTAGTGTTTGGCTGGCCTTGTGGAAGGAATATTGGTGCACTGGCAGTGGGTGTGCTTTGTACCCGGTATCTGGATTGCCTGTGGTGTGCCAAATAAGGAAGATTAATGTTCATCCTATTTATGGCTTTTCCATCAATATTCTGTTTGGCTAAAAATGGCAAGAGATTTCCATGTGACTGGAAATCACTATACCTTTCCTTTAATTGGTGAACCTTCCTTTCTTTAAAGCTGACTATAAATATTCTTGGGTTAGTCAAAGAGATTCCAGGTACCTGAATATTTTGATATATATTGGATATATAGTAGAATTATGAGTATTTTTTCAACATATTTGATAAGATTGATGATGTTCCATAGAATTCTAGACTAATGCTCGTATTTAATGCCTTAATAACATTTGATATTTGGATATGGAAGCTATGTTATTCATTATAGTTTTATTCATTTCAGTGTTCTGTCTGGCTATAATGGCACCATCTTTGCATATGGACAAACGGGCAGTGGCAAAACTTTCACTATTACTGGAGGAGCTGAGCGTTACAGTGACAGAGGCATCATTCCAAGGACCCTATCATACATTTTTGAGCAATTACAAAAGGTACAGAATTATGATTTCCATTTATCTTATGTATTTATAAGTAAATTTCTGAAGAAAGAAATTATATTATTGGTGAAATCGTATTATATTCCACCTGAAAAAGGAAATATTTAGTGTGACTAAAATTTTGTTCTGAAATAACAAGCATTACATTTACGGGAGATTTTACAGGGCCTTCCCTCTGTTAATTATTTCCTATTTATACTGTACATAGCTTGTACCTTACTTTTATATTATACATAGCTTGCTCTGTATATATTTGTTTGCATGGTATCTCCTCCGTTAGATTGTAAGCTCCTTGAGGAAAGAGGTTGTCTTTCGCCTCTTTTTGTGTTCTCAGCACTCAGCAAAATGCCTACCACAAACATTTTTTAATCGATTGATTCATTCATTTGTAATAGTCCTCTAGCAGAGGAATTCAGAACAAGAGCTATTCATTCAATGACTGCTCTTAGAATGAAGATTCAGGGGTAGCTCTTTCTTATAAGTTTAAAAAGTGCATTATATATTTACTAAAAAACTGCAGACTATTTGATCATTGTGAAAATCTTAAATATAATATACTAGTATAACTTTTCCCTCCCCTTCTCCAGATTACAATGCACACATTTTAGAGTAACCATTATATGAGCTGGGATCAACAAAAGCATTTTTACTGGAATATTCATTGTAGAGAAATTTTTGTAAACAAATCAACAGAACAATGTTCTATTTTTTCATCTAAAAAAGCATGAATAAATGCCTCTTAAAAGTAATGTTTTTAAAGCATTTAAAATGCCTACTATGTGATAATCCCTAAGCTAAGCACTGGGAATACAAAGAAAATAAATCTCTTTAAAGAGGTTATAGTATATTGAAGGAATGACAAATACACAGAAAAGTAAACACAAAAAAATGCAAAATAAATTCAAAGAATTTTTCTTGAAAGGGAAAGGCTTTGGCATCTGGTAGGATCAGGATGGACCTCCTCTAGGAGGTGGTAGTTGAATTGGGCTTTGTAAGACAGGGATTCTAAGAGATAAAAACAAAAAGGAATGAGTCATTCCAAGTAGGAGGGCTAAGCTGGGCAAAGGCTCAAAGACAAAAAATGGAATGCCATGTATTGGGAATGGTGAGTAAGGTGGATGGAATCATAGAATGTTAGGACCAATGTTGAATAAGCCCAGAAAGGTAGCAGAGAGACAGATTTTGAAGTGCCCTAGATGCCAAATGGAGGAATCAGTATTTATTAATGTTAGTTAAGAAGAAACCACAAATGTCTATTGATTCCTATTTGCCTCAATCCAGGATTCAAGCTTGCCAGAAGTTATATGGCAGTTATAAATTTTTGGCTCTCTTTGGATTTGTTTATTTTATGGACAAGCAAAGTACATCACTGGGACTTAATTCCTGAATTTCTCTAAGTTGTTGGAGAGATTATCATTGGTCATTGAGCAGGAGAGATGTGATGCTAGATAAGCACAAGAGAGTGTGCTT
>NW_020951458.1:0-1178 GCF_900497805.2 Vombatus ursinus
TTGAGCAGGAGAGATGTGATGCTAGATAAGCACAAGAGAGTGTGCTTTTGTCACATAAATGAGTGTTAAATATTTGATCATTGATCAATGATTCTATTTTATGAAATACCTAGGGATTGAGATTCCGTATTTTTTTTCTTAAAGGAAATTGTGGAATTTAATAATGCTAAACTTAACTACCTTAGAGAATAGCATGCCAAACTGGTCTTCCTAGTCATACTTTAAGCTTAGAAATTATGTGAGAGGTCTTTGAAAACTATCAATTCATTTGATTCATTTGCTATCATATTTGAGTATTTGGCTAAAAATGGCATTGATCATTGCTATATTGATCATTGCTATCTTTGAGACACTGAGATATTTTCCCTTGCCATCATAAAGGCAGACAAATCAGAAACCTTTCTTTTAACTATTAAAAGCCTGCGTAGGAAGACTTAAGCTCATAGAATCATAGATTTAGAGCTAGAAACATAGTTCTTTTAATTCACAATTGATTAGAAGGCCAAAGAAATGAATCACTTAGTATGAATTAAATTTCATCAAAACTCATGGTCTCATTGATTATCTGTACACAGATTACTCAAGTTATACATGAATGCATGAATATATACATACAGATGCATATAGGTATACATATATGTGTATAGATAGATATAGCTACAGATCCAGCCCTAGTCTCTATTCTGAGGTCCAGTTCCACATCACCACTGCTTTTTAGACATTTCTACTTGGATTTCCTATAAGCTTGCCAGATGTAACATGTCTGTAATAGAACTCCACTCTTCCTTCCAAATTCTCTCCTGTTCCTAACTTCTCTACTCTGTTGAATAGTCATCTTTGCATTCATTAGATTCATAACTTCAGAGTAATTTCTACTCTACTTTCTACCCAACTCCCCATAAACAGCTGCTAAGTCTTATTGAGCCTACCTTTCCCCCACCTTTTTCATACATTCCCTTTTCTCTACTTAAACAGCCATTGCTCTGATTCAAGCCCCCATGGGGCTATGTAGCAGCCTCTTAACTGGCCTTCCCTTCAATCAGGCTCTCCTCTCTCCAGTCTTCTTTTCACCTGTCTGACAAAAGGATCTTCCTAAAGAACAAGTCTGACCTTGTCACTCCCCTGCTCAAAAGACATTTGTGGTTTCTTCTTAACTAACATTAATAAATACTGATTCC
>NW_020951459.1:0-1393 GCF_900497805.2 Vombatus ursinus
GGAATCAGTATTTATTAATGTTAGTTAAGAAGAAACCACAAATGTCTTTTGAGCAGGGGAGTGACAAGGTCAGACTTGTTCTTTAGGAAGATCCTTTTGTCAGACAGGTGAAAAGAAGACTGGAGAGAGGAGAGCCTGATTGAAGGGAAGGCCAGTTAAGAGGCTGCTACATAGCCCCATGGGGGCTTGAATCAGAGCAATGGCTGTTTAAGTAGAGAAAAGGGAATGTATGAAAAAGGTGGGGGAAAGGTAGGCTCAATAAGACTTAGCAGCTGTTTATGGGGAGTTGGGTAGAAAGTAGAGTAGAAATTACTCTGAAGTTATGAATCTAATGAATGCAAAGATGACTATTCAACAGAGTAGAGAAGTTAGGAACAGGAGAGAATTTGGAAGGAAGAGTGGAGTTCTATTACAGACATGTTACATCTGGCAAGCTTATAGGAAATCCAAGTAGAAATGTCTAAAAAGCAGTGGTGATGTGGAACTGGACCTCAGAATAGAGACTAGGGCTGGATCTGTAGCTATATCTATCTATACACATATATGTATACCTATATGCATCTGTATGTATATATTCATGCATTCATGTATAACTTGAGTAATCTGTGTACAGATAATCAATGAGACCATGAGTTTTGATGAAATTTAATTCATACTAAGTGATTCATTTCTTTGGCCTTCTAATCAATTGTGAATTAAAAGAACTATGTTTCTAGCTCTAAATCTATGATTCTATGAGCTTAAGTCTTCCTACGCAGGCTTTTAATAGTTAAAAGAAAGGTTTCTGATTTGTCTGCCTTTATGATGGCAAGGGAAAATATCTCAGTGTCTCAAAGATAGCAATGATCAATATAGCAATGATCAATGCCATTTTTAGCCAAATACTCAAATATGATAGCAAATGAATCAAATGAATTGATAGTTTTCAAAGACCTCTCACATAATTTCTAAGCTTAAAGTATGACTAGGAAGACCAGTTTGGCATGCTATTCTCTAAGGTAGTTAAGTTTAGCATTATTAAATTCCACAATTTCCTTTAAGAAAAAAAATACGGAATCTCAATCCCTAGGTATTTCATAAAATAGAATCATTGATCAATGATCAAATATTTAACACTCATTTATGTGACAAAAGCACACTCTCTTGTGCTTATCTAGCATCACATCTCTCCTGCTCAATGACCAATGATAATCTCTCCAACAACTTAGAGAAATTCAGGAATTAAGTCCCAGTGATGTACTTTGCTTGTCCATAAAATAAACAAATCCAAAGAGAGCCAAAAATTTATAACTGCCATATAACTTCTGGCAAGCTTGAATCCTGGATTGAGGCAAATAGGAATCAATAGACATTTGTGGTTTCTTCTTAACTAACATTAATAAATACTGATTCC
>NW_020951460.1:0-3531 GCF_900497805.2 Vombatus ursinus
GAGGCAGGGAGACAAGGAATTAGTTCGAAAGCATGGCTTATCTTCCATCTTGGGAACATATGGGGAAGTGCTGGTGCTCAGACTTTCTCCCCCAAATCTTTTGTTCAGAGATAATTTGAGGACTACACGTTATATCTGGTGCTAGGAACAAGCATGAGCCACTGTGGTTTTGAAAGGACTTGGTTTAGTCAGATTGCCCCTTCAGACTCATTAATACCCCCCACCTCCTACCTTCCTATAACTCTCATTAAAGGAGGAGTCATCTGGTTAACTGCTCTCCTCTCAGGGCCCTAAGCAAGAAAGCTGTGTCCTGCCTTTGCCATCAGAAGTTTAGCATTGGCTGTAATATTTCCAATGGACTATTCTTGCCAGCAGTTGTTTAGTCAACAAGTATTTATTAAATGGGCCAGTATTCCCTGCTCTCCTTCCTGCTGTACTTTTTGGCTATTCTTTTTTTGTTGTGGGGGGTATCTTTTGTTAGATAAAATTGTCTGGTGCCCTAACCTATGTTTGAGATGTTATGTGGGCAAAGAGAATTGGAAGAAAAAGTCTGGAACCAGAGTAAAAGAAACATTTAGGCCCCTCTTCTCATCCTTCCTCCTGCCCCAAAGAGAATCTTAGTTACAATATCTGAGCAATGGGTTCTCCCAGAAAACTTACAAACCTTACGGAGCTAGCTGGGACTGCTTTCTAAGCCAGGACAAAGTGAAAAAAACTGGGAGAAACAAATAAATGAAAAGCAGAGAGAGTGAGTGAGCTGTAAACGAAGCCTTCATTTTCCTGTACTATACATGCATAGGTATAGATATAGAAAAAATATATATATGTATATGTATATATAGTATATATATGTGTGTATATGTATGTGTGTGTGTACATATATATATATATATATATATATATATATATGTATGTGTGTGTATTTGTTGTTGTTGTTTGTTCTTTGTTTTCAAGGAGGACCAGGTACATTATGGGTGATGTCTTGACTTGTGTGTGAATTGGATTTAAGTAAGAGTTGTACGAAGTCATCAGCCTCACTTTGTCTTCCAGAGTCATTGCAGTTCAGTGGCAAGACAAAAGTCAAGGTGACTGGTAATGGTCTGGGATACAGTGGATGACCTTGGCATCTTTGATGTCTGACAACATGTTCCACAGCACCTGCTTCAGCTGCCCGTGGCCATTGGAACAAATTGTTCTCATCTGCCCATTTTAAAGGAGAAATCTTTACATGCTTGGGGTAGACATTCCCCTAACTCACTGATGAGTTTGAGCCTGTCATTTACTTTCAACCTGGTTTAACCTCTCTGCTGAGATGTTTTTACTGGGGTGTGGCTGCTGTGCATGCTACAGCTTTTTGGACCCATGGGGAAGAGTTGGCTGGGCAGGTGGACACCAAAGGTGGATGAGCAACCCTGAAAAGGACTCAGCAATCACTCAAACCAGAAGTTCTAGTCCTCTCCAAGCACCCCATATACCCCACTGTATATCTAGTCCATATCTATAGTCTATATCTATACATATGAAATCTATATTGATGGTCTATATGTAGTATCAAACATGAACACACATATATGTGTGTGTATATACATATATATGTATATACACACACATATATGTGTGTTCATGTTTGATACTACATATAGACCATCAATATAGATTTCATATGTATAGATATAGACTATAGATATGGACTAGATATACAGTGGGGTATATGGGGTGCTTGGAGAGGACTAGAACTTCTGGTTTGAGTGATTGCTGAGTCCTTTTCAGGGTTGCTCATCCACCTTTGGTGTCCACCTGCCCAGCCAACTCTTCCCCATGGGTCCAAAAAGCTGTAGCATGCACAGCAGCCACACCCCAGTAAAAACATCTCAGCAGAGAGGTTAAACCAGGTTGAAAGTAAATGACAGGGTCAAACTCATCAGTGAGTTAGGGGAATGTCTACCCCAAGCATGTAAAGATTTCTCCTTTAAAATGGGCAGATGAGAACAATTTGTTCCAATGGCCACGGGCAGCTGAAGCAGGTGCTGTGGAACATGTTGTCAGACATCAAAGATGCCAAGGTCATCCACTGTATCCCAGACCATTACCAGTCACCTTGACTTTTGTCTTGCCACTGAACTGCAATGACTCTGGAAGACAAAGTGAGGCTGATGACTTCGTACAACTCTTACTTAAATCCAATTCACACACAAGTCAAGACATCACCCATAATGTACCTGGTCCTCCTTGAAAACAAAGAACAAACAACAACAACAAATACACACACATACATATATATATATATATATATATATATATATATGTACACACACACATACATATACACACATATATATACTATATATACATATACATATATATATTTTTTCTATATCTATACCTATGCATGTATAGTACAGGAAAATGAAGGCTTCGTTTACAGCTCACTCACTCTCTCTGCTTTTCATTTATTTGTTTCTCCCAGTTTTTTTCACTTTGTCCTGGCTTAGAAAGCAGTCCCAGCTAGCTCCGTAAGGTTTGTAAGTTTTCTGGGAGAACCCATTGCTCAGATATTGTAACTAAGATTCTCTTTGGGGCGGGAGGAAGGATGAGAAGAGGGGCCTAAATGTTTCTTTTACTCTGGTTCCAGACTTTTTCTTCCAATTCTCTTTGCCCACATAACATCTCAAACATAGGTTAGGGCACCAGACAATTTTATCTAACAAAAGATACCCCCCACAACAAAAAAAGAATAGCCAAAAAGTACAGCAGGAAGGAGAGCAGGGAATACTGGCCCATTTAATAAATACTTGTTGACTAAACAACTGCTGGCAAGAATAGTCCATTGGAAATATTACAGCCAATGCTAAACTTCTGATGGCAAAGGCAGGACACAGCTTTCTTGCTTAGGGCCCTGAGAGGAGAGCAGTTAACCAGATGACTCCTCCTTTAATGAGAGTTATAGGAAGGTAGGAGGTGGGGGGTATTAATGAGTCTGAAGGGGCAATCTGACTAAACCAAGTCCTTTCAAAACCACAGTGGCTCATGCTTGTTCCTAGCACCAGATATAACGTGTAGTCCTCAAATTATCTCTGAACAAAAGATTTGGGGGAGAAAGTCTGAGCACCAGCACTTCCCCATATGTTCCCAAGATGGAAGATAAGCCATGCTTTCGAACTAATTCCTTGTCTCCCTGCCTCCCACTCCCACTCAGTGTCTGTGAACAATTCCAGAAGCCATCACATATGTTCACAGTCCCAGCAGCCAGTAGGATTCTTGAGAGACACTTTGCATCTCCATGGCTGGGATTGGGGAAGGGGAAAGTGAGGCAGGGAGACAAGGAATTAGTTCGAAAGCATGGCTTATCTTCCATCTTGGGAACATATGGGGAAGTGCTGGTGCTCAGACTTTCTCCCCCAAATCTTTTGTTCAGAGATAATTTGAGGACTACACGTTATATCTGGTGCTAGGAACAAGCATGAGCCACTGTGGTTTTGAAAGGACTTGGTTTAGTCAGATTGCCCCTTCAGACTCATTAATACCCCCCAC
>NW_020951461.1:0-1704 GCF_900497805.2 Vombatus ursinus
TCCTCTGGAAGGACGATGAAGGAAACTGGCAAGGCCCATCTGTAGTGTTGTGGAGAGGGCCGGGGTATTTATGTCTTACAGATTCTGATGGCCAGACCCGCTGGGTACCAGAAAGAAGAACAAAACGAGTTGAAGAAGCCCCGGGAGAGACAACAAGGACCGCAGAAGAAACACAGTCAACAGAAAATTCAGAGAGCAGAAAGAAAAGACAGGATGTCTAATCTGAGTAAACTGTTTTCACTTTTTGCGTGATCAGGACTTTGCCACAGGTTGCGTCAGCTCCAGTGCCCTGGGACACAAGAGAGAATGGCTGGGGGCACTTGGCGTTGGCAGCATCCATCTTCGAGAAGTTCCAGATACAGGACTTATATAGTGGACAGCAATTGCTTGCCTCACAAATAGAGGAACTGGCCAATAAATTCGCCCAAGCCCTCCAAGTGCAGGCTGATATTGATCAGCAGCTGGAGGAGCAGATTCATAAAGTAGCATTGGCTACTCAGGACATTGGGAATGAACTTATGTGGCTGGAATTGAGACAGCAGTTGCCATGCCATGGCTGATATTGATCCATTTGTGTAACACCCTTAAACCATAACGCCACTTGCGACGCCCTTTCACAAAGCATAAATGACACTCTCCCTTTCTTTTCTATTTGGTGTAATGATACCCGTGCCCTTTCCCAGATCTAGGCTACAAATCTTTCCTCTGTACTCCAGGCTTTGCGGGTGTTAATTACACTGGCACGGAACATATCTGACACTTGGCACCAGCACGAGACTGATGATATTGTTCATCACCTTAGCGATTGGATTAAGCATACCTCTTTCCCCATCCCCTCCCTTGTAACCCATTGGGCATTTATAACTCTTTTTGCATTTATACATTTATTGTTACTACCCACTATATTAGGAGGTTTCCTTAGGATTCTTAGAGGTTCTATAGAGGCACTCAGAACCGAAGGCCTAGTATGGAGACCCCGTCTCCTCCCCCTCTATTAAACAAAAAGGGGGAATTCTGAGGGACTGTCTGATGTTGACTGCTGCCAGGTGAGCGTAGTGGCAAGATTGGGGTAAGATCTGGGTATTTGGAAGTCGAGGCAGGGGCTGTGGTAGGCGGAGTTGTGGTGAACTGGGATGGGCTGGATATGGAGAAGCCCTGAGGCAGTGGGCAGTGCTATGTGAGATAAGCTGGGGAAGGATGGGGTGCAAGGAAATAGCCGGAGCATGTGCTCCTGAGGCAAGGGGCTGTGCCACGTGGGAGTGGGACGGCAGAGGACGAGTTCCCTTTGCTTAGTCCCCTCCCTATATGCAACGTCAACCCCAGACGCCTCCTTCCTGTGTCCTTCCTGACTTCCTGGGTCACGTACCTTCCCTTTATGTAGCACTGACCCCAGACGCCTCCTCCCGGGATCTGGGCCTGACTACCTAGGTCACGTACTCTTTGTCTATGCACTAATCCCAGACGCCTTCCTCCTGTATCTGGTCCTAGCCTCCTGCGTCACTCCCTCTCCCTTGGTGCGCTAACCTCAGACAGCCCCTTCCGGTATCTGACCCTACAATCATTGACTAGTAGACAGGCTGAGGAGGAGGGGCTAAGTAGGTACTTAAGGAATGATCGTGGTTGGATCACACGCTCTCTTTGCTCCTGCTCTGTTGCTCTGGCCTTCCTGCTTGGCCTTGCTGTGATGGCCTCTGAATAAAGCTC
>NW_020951462.1:0-4142 GCF_900497805.2 Vombatus ursinus
GATGGCCTCTGAATAAAGCTCGCGTGTTGGCAGCCTCCTGATGGGTTTGTCTCTGTGTGTGTGTATCCGGGTAGGCTCTGAAGACTGGTAAGTAGTATGACTCTGGCAGCCTGCTCCTTATAGGAGGAGAGTGTATGGCGCGGCCGGCACAAGGTCGGCGCAGCCGGCACAAGTGGAGCCCAACGTGGGGCGGAGGAAATAGGCCAGAGACCCTGTGGATCAGCTGGTCTGGTCGCGGGAAGAGAGACGATACCTGTAGCCAATAGGGTGAAGGAAGAAAGATGGGACAGATGTTTGTTAAGGTCCCGGATCGGGAGGTGCAAGGGAAAGAAGTATATAAAAGAGAGAAAGAAGCGGAAATCAGTAGTGAGGAAGAATCAAGGAGTGAGACAGAATCAGGGAGTGAGAAAGAGGACACTGGAAACAGGGAATGGGAGAATAAGCAAGAGAAAAGAAAGCAAGGCCGGGCAGGAGGGCAGGAGCGGGAGAGCAGGAGCAAAGAGAGAGCAGGAAGCCGTAGCAAGGAAAGCCACGCGGAGGGGCGGCCCCCTCCCCCACACTTATCCGAGGGAGGGAGGACCTGGGCCCCTTTAGAATGGAAGAAATTTAAGGAGTTAAAAGAGACGCTAAGGACAGTGTTTGCAGCTGTCTCCCAATGTGCCCTATGGGCTTTTAGTAGGATTCAGGCTTTGGGGAAACAAAGGCCCTCCATGACCAAGATTAAAAAAGGTCCTGATAAACCCTTCCTGGATTTCGTGGCCCACCTACAGGTGGCCATTTGGAGAGGACTATCAGAAGTGCTGAAAACAAAAGAGACTAAATTGTGCTATCTATGTGGCAAAGCCGGTCAGTTCAAGGCGCAATGCCGCCAGAAACCTGGTGGAGCCCGCCCCAAGGTAATTTGTTATAATTGTAACAAATCCGGCCATTATGCTAAAGAATGCTGCAAGCCAGTCGGAAGGCGGGGCAAGAGGCCCCTCGAGGGCCCCTCAACAAGCTTACCAGATGGAAGCTCCACCCCCTCAGAATGTGCCCTAGGGGCTGCATCAGGAATATCTCCGACTTCTACCCTGTGGTTCGGACTTCCCCTTTTCAGCAAAGGAAATTTCCAAATAGACCCCGGAGATACAACCATAATGCCAGTGACTGGGCTTAATTCTGCCCTCCAAGCAGCCCTCATGGTGGGCCTTTCATTATATACCCCAGTTATTGTCCACACCACGGTTATTGCTCACCAACCCCAGCAACAGATTATAGTAACTAACCCACATGACTCGGCAGCTTACATAGACAAAGGGGAGGTAGTGGCTCAAGCCCTCCCCCTATTGGATAGCCACAATAATGATATTAATTGGGTACAACATATAGAACACAGTAAGCCATGGGCAACTATCCAAATTAAGGGGCGATTCTTCAAGGGATTATTAGACACAGGAGCTGATCATTCTGTCATCTCACAACTATTTTGGCCCCCCTCTTGGCCAGTCCAACCTGATGCCACAACAATCAATGGGGTCGGAGGGGCGCAACAAGCATGGGTATCAGCAGAGGATCTGCCCTGGCAATTCGCGGATAAGCAAGGGACCATCCGACCCCTAGTGGTTGCTGGTTTGAGATACAATTTATGGGGAAGGGATATTTTGAAGGCTTGTGGGGCATCTGTTTATATACCATCCCCGCAGGATTTTTAATTGGGGCCATTGGGCAACAAGAGAAATTTTCTTGTATCAGACCCACTCCTCTAACATGGAGATCTAATAACCCAGTCTGGGTACCCCAATGGCCCCTCCCTGCAGAGAAAGCCCAGGCTTTACGTGATATAGTGCAGCACCAGTTACAGGTGGGCACATTGAGCCCATGTCCAGCCCCTGGAACAGCCCAGTGTTTGTAATAAAAAAGAAATCAGGGAAATTTCAAATGTTAATAGATCTCAGGGTGGTTAACACCACCCTAGAGCCCATGGGAACCCTACAGCCTGGCCTTCCCTCCCCTAATTCAGTGCCTTCTGGATGGCCTGTGACAGTCATAGACATCCAAGATTGTTTTTTCTGTATCCCATTATCCCCAGAAGATAGAAAGAGATTTGCCTTTACCATACCCACAACTGATAACGCAGGACCAGATTTAAGATATCAGTGGAAGGTCCTGCCCCAAGGAATGTGCTGCAGTCCCACCTTATGTCAGGCTTATGTGGGGAGAGTGCTGGACCCTATCAGGGACAAATGGCCTAAAGCCACAATACTTCATTATATGGACGATATTTTATTAGCCACTAGCAGTGATGAGACACTAGCAAGATCGGTAAAAGAAACCATCTCTGCACTTGCTCATTATGGTTTAGTGGTGGCCCCTGACAAAGTCCAACAAAATTACCCACTCACATACCTAGGACTTCGTATGGAGGCTGTTTCTATTAGCAATCAAATTCCTGAACTAGGGCTTGATAAGATAACCACCTTGAATCACTTCCAAAAGTTAGTGGGACAGATCCAATGGCTCAGGGCCCGCACACCCATTCCTCCTGCTGTAATGCAGCCTTTATATGATATATTAAAAGGAAATTCAGATTTAAACTCCCTTCTGGCATGGACTCCTGCTGCTAAGGCAGCAGTGTCCCAAATATTCTCACTTGTTGCCCAGGCCCAGACTGCCAGATGGGACCCCAAAGGTAGGATAGAGGTCTCCTTGATCAATCAACAGAGCCCTTTTTGTGTTATACACCAAGGCCCCAAATTATTAGAATTTGTATATGCAAAGAAGGCTCACAAAGTGCTGCCAAATTATTATGAGATGTTAGGGGAACTAGCCTTAGCTGCAGTACAAAGGGCTGTCCACTTGTCTGGGCAGCGACCTTTACTTTATTCGATTTTTGAACCTGGACAGCGAGAAGCCATTATGCAAACCTATTGGTCTTGGGCACGTTGCTCCCAATGGGCCGAGATAAGTCCTCATTCCTCCTGCTTGCTTCTCCCTATGCTAGAGCAAATAACCTTAGTACCACCCCAACGAAAGGTTTTGGGAGAACCTGTTCAAGGCTCAAATGTTTTCAATGATGCTACAAAACAATAAGGACTCTATTTATCATGAGGCCTCCAAGGAAATAACCGTATTAGAAACCCCCTATGACTCTACCCAGAAAAATGAGCTCTTTGCCATCCTCCATGCTTGCCGTAAATATCCTGAGCCTATAAACATAATCTCTGATAGTCTATATGCAGTAAAGGTTCTTAGATGCATAGAGGACGCCGTCCTCCAACTTCATAATTCCACCATATCCTCTCTCCTGAGGGAATTACAGCAAATTTTGTTGCAGCGAAACAAACCCCTCTACACTCTCCATGTTTATTCTCATCAGTCCACCTCAGGAGGCATTTTTGAGGGCAATGATGTAGTGGATCGTGCTTTACAGTGCTCCCTACTGCCAGTCCTCACCCCTCCTGAACAAGCCCATGAATTTTTACACCTACCAGGGAGCTCCCTGAGATGCCTGTATGGTTTAACTCGTGAACAGGCTCGACAAATTGTGAGGCGATGTGTGCTCTGTGTTCCTTTTCTCCCCCCTCCATCCAGGAAAGGGATTAACCCACGAGGTCTTTTTCCCAATGACTTGTGGCAAATGGATGTCACTCATCTTGGCTGTGTCACTATCCATGTCTGCATTGATACTTTTTCCAAATTTATAATGGCCACTGTATCCAGTAAGGAGAACACCCCATCAGTTATTAAGCATCTGTACCTTTGCTTCGCCTCTGTGGGGATCCCTCATGTCATTAAAACTGACAACGGGCCTGCCTATTTATCTACACAAATGACTGCCTTTTTTACATCCTTTGGCATTAAGCATGTTACAGGGATCCCCTATAACCCCACAGGTCAGGCTATTGTTGAGCGAGCCCATCGTACCTTGAAAGCTACCCTCAGTAAACAAAAAGGGGGAGTAGGAGGTCGGGGCTCAGGGCAGTGGCCTACCCAAGCAGATGTGGATAAAGCTTTATATTCATACAATTTTCTCTGTCTAGATAGAGACACGGGCCTATCCCCTAGCATGCTACAGCTATAACACCACCCACTTGTAATTCATCTGGCCCCTTAAAAACAGCACTACATGCACCATCCCTTAACCAGAAAGTCCTCTGGAAGGA
>NW_020951463.1:0-1222 GCF_900497805.2 Vombatus ursinus
CTGAACTGGAAAGAAAGCACCAGATGGGGAGGAGGGGTATCAAAGGAATTGAGTTCAAATCTCTCTCTTTTTTTTTAGGCAATTGGGGTTAAGTGACTTGCCCAGGGTCACACAGCTAGTAAGTGTCAAGTGTTTGGTCTGAGGCAGTATTTGAACTCAGGCTCTCCTGACTTTAGGATTGGTGCTCTATCCACTGTGCCACCTAGCTGCCCCCAGAGACATATTCTTATGGTGATTCCAAAGTACATCCCAAGTATCCGATGATTAGTTTTATTATATCTATTGTAAAAATCAGGAAAGTTCAAGTTCCATAGATATCACAATTCTGAGGATTGATTGTCAGCACCAGGTTATAAACATCATTAAGATAAGCACAGAGATCATGGATTGCCCCATTAAGGAGCTAGGAGCACATTGGTCTTCCTAACAAAGTCCACTAGCCCATTTTTCTTCACTTAGATCTTTGATGAGATCACAAAAGTGTCATCTCTTCCAGTCTCAGTTCTATCAAAAGTTTGAGACAGCCATGATTCTTTTCTTTCCCAAAGAAATTACCCCTAGGCTGAGTGTGATGGCACACACTCAACCGCAATCCCTGTTACCAGGGAGGCTGAGACTAGCAGATCTCTTGAATTTGAGAATTCTAAATTCTAGTGGGCTAAGCCAATGAGGTGTTGAAACTAGTTCAGCATCAATATGATGAAATGGGAGGGAATACCAGGTTGCCTAAGGAGGTTTCAATGACCCCAGGTTAGAAATTGAATCAGGTCAAAATGACACTCCTGTGCCAAAGTGGATTGACTCCATGATAGATAGATAGATCGATAATCTAAAATTGGGTCACTAATATTTTTAAAGCAAAAAAGAAAAAGCTTATTAATTGAAAAAATGAAGATAAATGAATAAAAAGTACATAGAAGAAAACAGAAGGGAATTGAGCAGGACATATAGACAGCTAGGACAGTTTTAAAAGTAATGTGTACAACATGCTTCTTAGTCTTTTTGCTTAAAAAAAAAGCAAACATATACTTTTTTTTAAAGTGTTATGAAAGGGAGATTTGTAATTTCCTATGGAATTTATGTCTCTTTGAGCTCAAAGATTCTCAGATTCTGTGAAGTTTTGTTCCCACATAAAGAGAGTTATTTTATTCCTGTGTGAGAGAAGGAAACATTTCCCACACCTCTCTCATGAAATTAATAGTAGGTAACTCTGAACTGGAAA
>NW_020951464.1:0-4134 GCF_900497805.2 Vombatus ursinus
TTTTTTTTTTCCAGCTAGGGGAGGAATACTTCAAACCTGTGGGATAGTAAGAGGATGAGGTGGGCCACTGCTGAATCTGAAACAGAGGGCCAGTCTGACCCAGAATTGGATTAAGAGCCTGTAGTAAGATTGGATGATAGCATAGGTAGCACTGTGAACAAAACCTCAAGGTCAGCCCTGAAACAAATTTTGTGTCCATGCCCCAAAGGATAGATGAGATAGCTGGGTTCCAGTGATGGAATTCTTTCCTACTTGTGAATTCTAAAGTAAAAATTCTATGACGGCAAGCACCATTTCTTATATTTAAACTTTCTATCTCTCCCAGCACCCAGCAGAGTTTTCTGTATACATTGGATGCTTAATAATTGTTGAGTGAATGGAAATTGAAACACTAGAAGTATCTAAAGGAAACCATTTTTTTGGAGAGTTCTTACTCTGATTTGATGGTCAAACCAGGACATTTCCCACCTCATAGTAGGTCTTTAGATGTCTTGTTGATATCTTTTGGACTTCGGTATTCAAAGACTGAATAGGGTTTTGAGGTACAAGCAGGCCAAGGAGTCTGGTGGTTTTCTACTAGCTTTATTCCTGTGGGGGATGGGAGTGGAGTGGAATGGTCAGAACTATTGTGAGCTTTTAGATCGGTGGTCAGATTACTCAAATGTTTAACCTCGTGAACTTCCAACTGCCTTATTCCCATGAAATCCAAAGAACATTTCTTGTTTTAGAAGCTTAGCTCAATTAATAAGGCATGCAAATCGGTCCCAAAATATGGAACTGCAGAAAGAATAGACAAAGATTTGGAAACACATTTCTACTTTTAGATGAAATGCAAGTTCTCAAACTATTTTCTCTTTCAGTTTTCATGGTCCGCTGCTTCTTTCACTTGAATAGATTTTGCTTTTCACTTGTGATAACATTTTTAAAGCAATTAAAAGACAAATGTAATTTCCAACCATTATAAATGATTGTTAATGCAGAAGGGTATTATTATAACTTTTTGTGCCAATGCCTGTATGTACAGTGTGGAGAAGGTGTCATTCTTTGATTTGGAGGGGTTTTCTGAGTTGCTCTGAGCTTTATTTTTTTTCTTTTAACCTCTTACTTTATTCCCCTGGTTTTCTTTGGAAAAGTGTAATGACTAGGTTCTTAAACAATCTCCTAGCAAGAAAGAACTAAAAGACAGACAAAGGAAATTTCTTTAGTAATAAAAATATATGGAAACTCTATAAAGCTTCAGGGATCTGCTTTTTACTTACCCAGGTAAACCTGCTTTCTAAAAAGATCTGAATTTATGAATCTGATTGACTGGGTCTGTGGCTAATTTAGTGTTGGATTTGCTTATTAATGAATCTCAAATATACTCTGCTGTGATTATGATAAGTGCTCAACAAATACTTGTTGGTTTATTGGTTACTGGATGGGATTATTAGATAGTGTGTGATAGCTGCGTGGTAGCTCACACATGTATATTTATGGCAATATGAGCCTGGTGACAAACTCCTCAGGTGCCTTTACAGTATACAGTATTAGTGGCCCCTGAACACTGACATGGTACTACCAGATTTTCTGACATGGTACTACCAGATTTTCAATAGGAAGCTAGGTTACACAGTGGTTAGAGTGCTGGTCCTGGAGTCAGGAAGTCCTGAGTTCAAATTCAGCCTTAGACAATTAGTAACTATGTTACCCTGGAAAAAGTCATTTAATTACTGTTTGCCTCAGTTTCCTCAATTGTAAAATGGGGATAATAACAGCACCTATTTCACAGGGTTGGTGTGAGAATCAAATGATATAATATTTACAAAAGCACTTAGCACAGTTTCTGACACAGTAGTGCAGCTATATAAATGTTTATCCTCCTCCCCTTTTCCTCCTTTATGCTCTTTCTCTTCCTGTAGGGGCCCAGTGCCTATGTACTCTTTAATTCCTTTTCCTATCATACCAGGAAATAATTTTATGTCAGTCATTTTCACTTGCCACTGAGCCCAGCTGGCTCTGGAGGAGAAAGTGAGCCTGGTGACTTTACACAGCCCTCCCTCACTTAAAGCCAATTCACTTGCATGACATGGCATCACCTCCCTGATGTCATGGTCCTCTTTGAGAATGAAGAGAAACAACTGAAACTCCCATACTAATGTTACTTTTCTCTGAAGCATGTGTAATTTAAGATGGTTGTTTTTTTTTTTAAACTCTACTCATATAATTAAAATATTTATCTCATGTTTGAAGTTATAGATCTTTCCTGTTACTTTCATCTCAGTCTAGTCCTATCCTCCCTCTTGTCTCTACCTTCTTCTGACATGGACCAGCCGTAAAATTGTTGTTAACAAATGTCTTCTAGTCCTAACTGAAATCTAGATTTCTCTGAAGGCCTGTCCTCTCTTGCCACTTTCACAAATGCTGATCACTTCTCCCCTTAAACTATAGAGGAAGAGTTGTAATTCTCCTTGCTTCACCACTATACAGGAAGAGTTGTAATTCTCCTTGATTCACAATGCCACTTAAAAACCCTCCTCCCAATGTTACAGGCACACCTCACTTTATTGTGCTTTACATTATTGAGTTGTGCAGATATAATGGGAGTTTTTTGTTTGTTTTTATAAATTGAAGGTTTGTGGCAACCCTGCATCAAACAAGTCTATGAGTGCCATTTTTCCAACAGCATGTGCTCATATCATGTCTCTGTCACATTTTGGTAATTCTCACAGAATTTCAACCTTTTTCGTTATTATTCTACCTGTTATGATGATCTGTGATCAGCGATCTTTGATGTTACTATTGTAATTGTTTTGGAGTGCCACAGACCTTGCTCATATAAGACATGGAACTTAATTGATAAATGTTGTCTGTGTTTTGACTGCTCCACTAACTGGCTGTTCTCCCCCCACCCCCTTCCCCACCTCAGGCCTCCCTATTCCCTGAGTCACAATATTGAAATTAGGCCAATTAATAGCTGTACAATGTCCTCTAAGTGTTCAAGTAAAAAGAAGAGTTACTTGATGCAGCAAACTTCATTGTTGTCTTATTTTAAGAAATTGTCACAGTCACTCCAACCTTCACCATACACCACCTGATCAGTCAGCAGCCATCAATATCAAGGTAAGACCCCCTCCATTAGCAAAAAGATCACAACTTTCTAAAGGCTCAGATGATGGTTAGCCTTTTTTAGAAATAGAATATGTTTAATTAAGGTATGTACATTGTTTTTTTAGGCATAATGCTATTGCACATTTAGTAGACTACAGTGTAGTGTTAAACATAACATATATGCAAGGAAAACCAAAAAAGTCATGTGACTCACTTTATTGTGATATTCGCTTTATTGTGGAGTCTGGAATTAAACCTGCAGTATTTCTGATTGGATTCAGCAATTTCTTCACCTTTGACTCATCATACAGCTATATTACCATGCCCATATCCTTGTGACTGTCACCTACTGGCCTCTAATCATTCACCCTCCTTCCTCAGTGAATTCACTAGATGGCTCAGTCTTCTTCTCCATTCCAATTCTGATGATGACATTTTGAACTCCTGGGCCTACCAACTCATCAATTTACTCACTTCCCATAACTTTGTCTTTACTATAAGGTAGTCATACAAAAGGATGGTAACAACTTAGCCTTACCATCATTCTAATCTCTTTTACCTCTAGGCTCTTAAACTCTGGAATTCCTTTCTCTGACTATAGTCTTTAGATATTCCATATCTTCTACTCCTCAGCCTGCTCTTTATTCTTATAATGACCTCCAATCCTAAATCCCTCTGAATCCTTTCAGTCTGTAACCCCTGTTTTAGCCTTACTGTCTTCTCTTCACAGCCTTGACCCTGTAGTCAACCAGTTCAACAATAAGCTGACCTCGCTCCTCGTTAACTTCTCTTTCCCATACACATATACAGCTAATCTTCAACCCTTGGTCACTTCCACCAGCTGCCTGCTTCCCTTCTCCTCTGGAGCCAATGAACAGTCTAGAGGAAATTACAAAGGCCTCTCCAAGTTCATCTTATCTAACCTAATCCTCATTGCTACCTCGTCATCCTTTTGAATGTCAAAAAGCATTCAAACAAGACAAGGAAAGGAACTAGGTTGACAAAAACATGACAGGGATATGCTAAGGTGTTGTTTTTTTTTTT
>NW_020951465.1:0-3123 GCF_900497805.2 Vombatus ursinus
GATCCTAGATGTAATTGGGAGTCATTGGAGTTTATGAAACAAAGGAAAGACGTGACTCTCCCTGCGCCTTGGGAAAAACAGTAAGCTTGAGTTCTATCACTGGAATTATATTTCCCATATCCGTGACTTTGCATAGGCTGTTCCCCATGCCTGGAATGTGTCCCTTCCTCATTTTTGACTCTTAAAGTCTTTTGGTCTTCATCATCCTGGTTGACTTCCCATGGATGCATCTCAGTATAACAATATTATTCCTAAGGTGTGGCCCCCAGACCTGAACACCATACTCTAAATGTGGTTTAAATAGGGCAGAGCTATGTAGATGACCACTTCCTTATTCCTTCAAGTCATGCTTGTCTTCATTCAACCCAAGATTATGGTAGGTTTTTCAGTCATCATATTATACAGTTGACTTATAATGAGTTTGAGTCTACTAGTAATCCCAGACCTTTTCCAGATAATTTGTTATCTGGCCATGCCTCTACTGTGCAAGAGCATATGTGAAGATGATTTTTGTAAGACCTTATAATTATCCTTATTGAATTTGACCTGATTAGATTTGACATAACAGTCTAGCTCAAGGGTAGGGTACCTGCGGCCTCAAGGCCACATGTGGCCCCCTAGGTCCTCAGATGTAGCCCTTTGTGAATCCAAACTTCACAGAACAAGTCCCGTTATGGATCTGTTCTGTGAAGTTTGGATTCAGTCAAAGGGTCATACTTGAGAACCTAGAGAGCCCTCTGTGGCCTTGAGGCCTCCCCACCCCTGGTTAGGCTGTTGAAATCTTTTTGCATCCTAATGCTGTCATTCAGTATATTAGCTATCTCTCTGAGCTCTTCTTCCTTTTCAAATCCAATAAGCATCCCCTATATACTTTTATCCAAGTCATCGATAAAAATGTTAAAATAGGGTCAAACAAAAATTCCTGGGGTACTCCAAAAGAGGCCTCCTTCCATGTTAACATCAAATCATTAATGATTGGTCTCTGGGTCATTCAACCAGTTTCAAATTTGTTTGACTGTATTACCATCTACCAATATTTCTCCGTCTTGTCCACAAGGACAGCATAAGGGACTTTGCTAAATGCTTCACAAAAAGTGAGGTAAACTATAGCTAGGGCATTCCCCTGATCTTCCAGTCTAGTAACTCTCTCAAAAAAGAAAACGAGGTTAGTCAAGCATAACTGGTTCTTGATGAAGCCTTGCTAACTCTTTTTAATCACCACTTCCTTTTTCTAGATATTCATGAACCATCCCTTTAATAATATGTTCTAGAATTTCACCAGGAATTGAAATTAAGTTCATTGACCTACAGTTTGCAAATTCCTTTCTCTTCATTCAGATAAAGCTCTGCCTACTTAAGCAAGAAAGAAAACACACGTGGAACTGTATTCTGGTAATATATTAGCATTGTCATGGCATAGTGAATAGTAGGCCTCAAAGCCAGGGTGACCTGGTTTTAAGTCTTGCCTCTGACCCATACTAGTAATATAACCCTGGGTAAGTCACTTAACTTTTGGTATTCTAGGCATCGCTCTAAGACTATAAATTGCAGAGAAGGTGCTGACTTTTTTTTACACAGGGAGTTTCCTCACCTAGGGACTCCCTATACCTCTGAAATCATAGGCCCAGTTCCTATCTCCTCACTGGGATCTCCTATGCCAATTCCTACCAGTATCATATCCCTAATACATCAATGACCTTGGGTAGAAATGTATTATAAGTGAATAGAGCTTTATTAAGGCTCTATTCCCTGAAATTGCTTCCCAGGGCACCTAAAGGTATTTTGATTTCAATCTAGAATCGGCCAGGTAACTTTAAAGGCAGCTTTCAAATATTCGTAGTTAGAAAAGGTTCTAATCTTGATCTGATTTTATAGGAGGGGTATTGGGGACCACTTTAATATTTGAGTGATTAGAGCTGTTATCCTTAGGATGACAGTTGGTGGAAGCTGGTGGTTGGGGGAATTGGTAGCCAGTACTAGATGAGGAAGTGAGGATTCTGGGCTCAACATAAATGGGAAGCAAGAGTGGGGGGCCTGAATTCCAGGAAGAAAAAAGGGGAGCTCTGCTTCATCTTAACAAAGAATGAAGGCCAGAGGTATTCTAGTAGGCAATGTACAAATACAACGTACAAATAACAATGTTTGTGGTAATACATAGGGAAGTGGGCATAAGAGGGCAATAATAATCAGCAAGGCTCAAGAATGCTAGGGGTAGCCAATCGAGTGTTTGTGTTTTGTATTTTACCCAATTAAAATGTAACTCATGTAATAATTGAAAAAAAACCTTTGGGGTGATTAATCTTTGTTCAGGGTCCATTCCCACTAGACATTGGAGAATGGAGCTAAGCAATAAACATTTTTCTTATATGTTAAGCTTTCCAGGTCTATCCTCAAGTGGCACCAATAGCAAGAGCTGTTGGGTGAGGCAAAGTTTCCTATACATCATAGGGTGAGCAGAGGGTGGTGGTAGCTTCACATAAGTTCAATAGCCTCTGGTCTAACAGGGGTTTCCTGTTTGAACCATTGACCCAAGTTTCCACCTGGGAATACTTGGAGGATAAGAGATAATTGCTAATACAGGTTGTGTTTACCAATACTGGAGGAGAGAGGGAAGGGACTGACAAGTGGGATCACTGCTGTGGTACTATAATTTATCCAAAGTTTTAGTCTGACAGCAGAGAGGGGACTCTGCAGGACATCTACCAGACCATTCACTTTAGGAAGTCAGAAGTCCTAGCCCCCACATTCAACATCTTGAACAGTGAGCAGGGTCCCTTCAAAGCAGAGGTTGGGGTGCAGATCCATGGACACCCATCCCAGCCTGATCAGCAGAGATGGAATCTCAAGCATAGGGTTGTAAATTATAGGACCATGGGTCTAGAACTTGTTAATTAAAGAGGCATAGGAGTGGAGATGGGGACTGATTTAAAGAATAAGGGATACCAGATGTCCACCCAGATATTAAAGAAAGCTAACAAAAGAGAAAAAAAAATAGAGCATTGTTGTTTAGGGCCTAAATTCCAGTGATAGAACTCAAGCTTACTATTTTTCCCAAGGCACAGGGAGAGTCACGTCATTCCTTTGTTTCATAAACTCCAATGACTCCCAATTACATCTAGGATC
>NW_020951466.1:0-2949 GCF_900497805.2 Vombatus ursinus
GATCCTAGATGTAATTGGGAGTCATTGGAGTTTATGAAACAAAGGAATGACGTGACTCTCCCTGTGCCTTGGGAAAAATAGTAAGCTTGAGTTCTATCACTGGAATTTAGGCCCTAAACAACAATGCTCTATTTTTTTTTCTCTTTTGTTAGCTTTCTTTAATATCTGGGTGGACATCTGGTATCCCTTATTCTTTAAATCAGTCCCCATCTCCACTCCTATGCCTCTTTAATTAACAAGTTCTAGACCCATGGTCCTATAATTTACAACCCTATGCTTGAGATTCCATCTCTGCTGATCAGGCTGGGATGGGTGTCCATGGATCTGCACCCCAACCTCTGCTTTGAAGGGACCCTGCTCACTGTTCAAGATGTTGAATGTGGGGGCTAGGACTTCTGACTTCCTAAAGTGAATGGTCTGGTAGATGTCCTGCAGAGTCCCCTCTCTGCTGTCAGACTAAAACTTTGGATAAATTATAGTACCACAGCAGTGATCCCACTTGTCAGTCCCTTCCCTCTCTCCTCCAGTATTGGTAAACACAACCTGTATTAGCAATTATCTCTTATCCTCCAAGTATTCCCAGGTGGAAACTTGGGTCAATGGTTCAAACAGGAAACCCCTGTTAGACCAGAGGCTATTGAACTTATGTGAAGCTACCACCACCCTCTGCTCACCCTATGATGTATAGGAAACTTTGCCTCACCCAACAGCTCTTGCTATTGGTGCCACTTGAGGATAGACCTGGAAAGCTTAACATATAAGAAAAATGTTTATTGCTTAGCTCCATTCTCCAATGTCTAGTGGGAATGGACCCTGAACAAAGATTAATCACCCCAAAGGTTTTTTTTCAATTATTACATGAGTTACATTTTAATTGGGTAAAATACAAAACACAAACACTCGATTGGCTACCCCTAGCATTCTTGAGCCTTGCTGATTATTATTGCCCTCTTATGCCCACTTCCCTATGTATTACCACAAACATTGTTATTTGTACGTTGTATTTGTACATTGCCTACTAGAATACCTCTGGCCTTCATTCTTTGTTAAGATGAAGCAGAGCTCCCCTTTTTTCTTCCTGGAATTCAGGCCCCCCACTCTTGCTTCCCATTTATGTTGAGCCCAGAATCCTCACTTCCTCATCTAGTACTGGCTACCAATTCCCCCAACCACCAGCTTCCACCAACTGTCATCCTAAGGATAACAGCTCTAATCACTCAAATATTAAAGTGGTCCCCAATACCCCTCCTATAAAATCAGATCAAGATTAGAACCTTTTCTAACTACGAATATTTGAAAGCTGCCTTTAAAGTTACCTGGCCGATTCTAGATTGAAATCAAAATACCTTTAGGTGCCCTGGGAAGCAATTTCAGGGAATAGAGCCTTAATAAAGCTCTATTCACTTATAATACATTTCTACCCAAGGTCATTGATGTATTAGGGATATGATACTGGTAGGAATTGGCATAGGAGATCCCAGTGAGGAGATAGGAACTGGGCCTATGATTTCAGAGGTATAGGGAGTCCCTAGGTGAGGAAACTCCCTGTGTAAAAAAAAGTCAGCACCTTCTCTGCAATTTATAGTCTTAGAGCGATGCCTAGAATACCAAAAGTTAAGTGACTTACCCAGGGTTATATTACTAGTATGGGTCAGAGGCAAGACTTAAAACCAGGTCACCCTGGCTTTGAGGCCTACTATTCACTATGCCATGACAATGCTAATATATTACCAGAATACAGTTCCACGTGTGTTTTCTTTCTTGCTTAAGTAGGCAGAGCTTTATCTGAATGAAGAGAAAGGAATTTGCAAACTGTAGGTCAATGAACTTAATTTCAATTCCTGGTGAAATTCTAGAACATATTATTAAAGGGATGGTTCATGAATATCTAGAAAAAGGAAGTGGTGATTAAAAAGAGTTAGCAAGGCTTCATCAAGAACCAGTTATGCTTGACTAACCTCGTTTTCTTTTTTGAGAGAGTTACTAGACTGGAAGATCAGGGGAATGCCCTAGCTATAGTTTACCTCACTTTTTGTGAAGCATTTAGCAAAGTCCCTTATGCTGTCCTTGTGGACAAGACGGAGAAATATTGGTAGATGGTAATACAGTCAAACAAATTTGAAACTGGTTGAATGACCCAGAGACCAATCATTAATGATTTGATGTTAACATGGAAGGAGGCCTCTTTTGGAGTACCCCAGGAATTTTTGTTTGACCCTATTTTAACATTTTTATCGATGACTTGGATAAAAGTATATAGGGGATGCTTATTGGATTTGAAAAGGAAGAAGAGCTCAGAGAGATAGCTAATATACTGAATGACAGCATTAGGATGCAAAAAGATTTCAACAGCCTAACCAGGGGTGGGGAGGCCTCAAGGCCACAGAGGGCTCTCTAGGTTCTCAAGTATGACCCTTTGACTGAATCCAAACTTCACAGAACAGATCCATAACGGGACTTGTTCTGTGAAGTTTGGATTCACAAAGGGCTACATCTGAGGACCTAGGGGGCCACATGTGGCCTTGAGGCCGCAGGTACCCTACCCTTGAGCTAGACTGTTATGTCAAATCTAATCAGGTCAAATTCAATAAGGATAATTATAAGGTCTTACAAAAATCATCTTCACATATGCTCTTGCACAGTAGAGGCATGGCCAGATAACAAATTATCTGGAAAAGGTCTGGGATTACTAGTAGACTCAAACTCATTATAAGTCAACTGTATAATATGATGACTGAAAAACCTACCATAATCTTGGGTTGAATGAAGACAAGCATGACTTGAAGGAATAAGGAAGTGGTCATCTACATAGCTCTGCCCTATTTAAACCACATTTAGAGTATGGTGTTCAGGTCTGGGGGCCACACCTTAGGAATAATATTGTTATACTGAGATGCATCCATGGGAAGTCAACCAGGATGATGAAGACCAAAAGACTTTAAGAGTCAA
>NW_020951467.1:0-1248 GCF_900497805.2 Vombatus ursinus
TGTATATTTTCCCCAATGGAATATAAGCTCCTCAAGGGCAATTTTGCCTGTTGTCCCCAGTACCCAGCATGGTGCCTGGCACATAGTGGACACCTAATATTGCTTATTTATTGATTGATCTTACTAAGTTTGGCCCACTTTTCTAGCCTACATAGATCTTTTTGGTTCCTGACTCTACTATCCATATTGTTTATCTCTCCCAGGTTTGCAGTACCTATAAATTGAATAAGCATACCATCTATGCCATTATCCAAGTTACTATTTAAAAAAGCCTTAAGCAATAAAAAGTCAAGCACAAATCCCTAGAGACCTCCCTCTAAAACAGAAGTTCTTAACTTTTTGGGAGCCGTGGACCCACTTTGGCAGTCTTGTGTAACTATGGATTCCTTCTCAGAATAATGTTTTAAATGCATAAAATAAAATACATAGGATTACATTATAATGAAATACAGTTATAAAAATATTTTTAAAAAGTTCTCAGATCCCAAGTTAAGAACCCCTGCTCTAAATTGACATCCATCCATTTGTGCTGACTTTTTATTGCTTAAGGCTTTTTTAAATAGTAACTTGGATAATGGCATAGATGGTATGCTTATTCAATTTATAGGTACTGCAAACCTGGGAGAGATAAACAATATGGATAGTAGAGTCAGGAACCAAAAAGATCTATGTAGGCTAGAAAAGTGGGCCAAACTTAGTAAGATCAATCAATAAATAAGCAATATTAGGTGTCCACTATGTGCCAGGCACCATGCTGGGTACTGGGGACAACAGGCAAAATTGCCCTTGAGGAGCTTATATTCCATTGGGGAAAATATACATACACACACACACACACACACACACACACACACACTTTTGTATTTTATTTACCTTATTATTTTTGTCTCTTGCATGTGTATCTGTCTCTCTCTTTCTCTGTGTGTGTGTGTGTGTGTGTGTGTGTGTGTGTGTGTATGTATATTTTCCCCAATGGAATATAAGCTCCTCAAGGGCAATTTTGCCTGTTGTCCCCAGTACCCAGCATGGTGCCTGGCACATAGTGGACACCTAATATTGCTTATTTATTGATTGATCTTACTAAGTTTGGCCCACTTTTCTAGCCTACATAGATCTTTTTGGTTCCTGACTCTACTATCCATATTGTTTATCTCTCCCAGGTTTGCAGTACCTATAAATTGAATAAGCATACCATCTATGCCATTATCCAAGTTACTATTTAAAAAAGCCTTAAGCAATAAAAAGTCA
>NW_020951468.1:0-5734 GCF_900497805.2 Vombatus ursinus
CCACAGCGCCCACCTGGCAGTTGCCAACATCAGACAGTCCCTCACAATTCCCCATTTTTGTTTAATAGAGGGGCGGAGACGGGGTCTCCATACTAGGCCTTCGGTTCTGAGTGCCTCTATAGAACCTCTAAGAATCCTAAGAAAACCTCCTAATATAGTGGGTAGTAACAATAACAGTATAAATGCAAAAAGAGTTATAAATGCCCAATGGGTTACAAGGGAGGGGATGCGGGAAGAGTCATGCTTAATCCAAATCGCTAAGGTGATGAACAATATCATCAGTCTCGTGTTGGTGCCAAGTGTCAGATATGTACCGTGCCAGTCTAATTAACACCCGTAAAGCCTGGAGTACAGAGGAAAGATTTGTAGCCTAGATCTGGGAAAAGGCACAGGTAACATTACATCAAATAGAAAAGAAAGGAGAGTGTCATATACTTTGTGAAACGGCGTCGCAAGTGGTGTTATGGTTTAAGGGTGTTACATAAATGGATCAATATCAGCCATGGCATGGCAACTGCTGTCTCAATTCCATCCACATAAGTTCATTCCCAATGTCCTGGGTAGCCAATGCTACTTTTTTGAATCTGCTCCTCCAGCTGCTGATCAATATCAGCCTGCACTTGGAGGGCTTGGGCGAATTTATTGGCCAGTTCCTCTATTTTTGAGGCAAGCAATTGCTGTCCACTATATAAGTCCTGTATCTGGAACTTCTCGAAGATGGATGCTGCCAACGCAAGTGCCCCAGCCATTCTCTCTTGTGTCCCAGGACACTGGAACTGATGCAACCTGTGGCAAAGTCCTGATCGTGCAAAAGTGAAAACAGTTTTACTCAGTTTAGACATCCTAACTGTCTTTTCTTTCTGCTCTCTCTGAATTTTCTGTTGACTGTGTTTCTTCTCCCATCCTTGTTGTCTCTTCTGGGGCTTCTTCAACTCGTTTTGTTCTTCTTTCTGGTACCCAGCGGCTCTGGCCATCAGAATCTGTAAGACATAAATACCCCAGCCCTCTCCACAACACTACAGATGGGCCTTGCCAGTTTCCCTCATCGTCCTTCCAGAGGACTTTCTGGTTAAGGGATGGTGCATGTAGTGCTGTTTTTAAGGGGCCAGTTGAATTACAAGTGGGTGGTGTTATTAGCTGTAGCATGCTAGGGGATAGGCCCGTGTCTCTATCTAGAGAGAGAAAATTGTATGTATATAAAGCTTTATCCACATCTGCTTGGGTAGGCCACCGCCCAGAGCCCCGACCTCCTACTCCCCCTTTTTGTTTACTGAGGGTAACTTTCAAGGTACGATGGGCTCGCTCAACAATAGCCTGACCTGTGGGGTTATAGGGGATCCCTGTAACATGCTTAATGCCAAAGGATGTAAAAAAGGCAGTCGTTTGTGTAGATAAATAGGCAGGCCCGTTGTCAGTTTTAATGACATGAGGGATCCCCACAGAGGCAAAGCAATGGTACGGATGCTTAATAACTGATGGGGTGTTCTCCTTACTGGATACAGTGGCCATTATAAATTTGGAAAAAGTATCAATGCAGACATGGATAGTGACACGGCCAAGGTGAGTAACATCCATTTGCCACAAGTCATTGGGAAAAAGACCTCGTGGGTTAATCCCCTTACTGGATGGAGGGGGGAGAAAAGGAACACAGCGCACACATCGCCTCACAATTTGTCGAGCCTGTTCACCAGTTAAACCATACAGGCGTCTCAGGGAGCTCGCTGGTAGGTGAAAAAAATCATGGGCTTGTTCAGGAGGGGTGAGGACTGGCAGTAGGGAGCATTGTAAGGCACGATCTGCTACATCATTGCCCTCAAAAATGCCTCCTGAGGTGGACTGATGAGAATAAACATGGAGAATGTAGAGGGGTTTGTTTCGCCGCAACAAAATTTGCTGTAATTCCCTCAGAAGAGAGGATATGGTGGACTTATGAGGTTGGAGCACGGCATCCTCTATGCATTTAAGAACCTTTACTGCATATAGACTATCAGAGATTATGTTTATAGGCTCAGGATATTTACGGCAAGCATGGAGGATGGCAAAGAGCTCATTTTTCTGGGTAGAGTCATAGGGGGTTTCTAATACTGTTATTTCCTTGGAGGCCTCATGATAAATAGAGGCTTTATTGTTTTTTGTAGCATCAGTGAAAACATTTGAGCCTTGAACAGGTTCCCCCATAACCTTTCGTTGGGGTGGTACTAAGGTTATTTGCTCTAGCATAGGGAGAAGCAGGCAGGAGGAATGGGGACTTATCTCGGCCCATTGGGAGCAATGTGCCCAAGACCAATAGGTTTGCATAATGGCTTCTCGCTGTCCAGGTTCAAAAGGTAAGTAAAGTAAAGGTCACTGCCCAGACAAGTGGACAGCCCTTTGTACTGCAGCTAAGGCTAGTTCCCCTAACATCTCATAATAATTTGGCAGTACCTTGTGAGCCTTCTTTGCATATACAAATTCTAATAATTTGGGACCTTGGTGTATAACACAAAAAGGGCTCTGTTGATTGACCAAGGAGACCTCTATTCTACCTTTGGGGTCCCATCTGGCGGTCTGGGCCTGGGCAGCAAGTGAGAATATTTGGGACACTGCTGCCTTAGCAGCAGGAGTCCATGCCCGAGGGGGGTTGAAATCTGAATTTCCTTTTAATATATCATATAAAGGCTGCATTACAGCAGGAGGAATGGGTGTGCGGGCCCTGAGCCATTGGATCTGTCCTACTAACTTTTGGAAGTGATTCAAGGTGGTTATCTTATCAAGCCCTAGTTCAGGAATTTGATTGCTAATAGAAACAGCCTCCATACGAAGGCCTAGGTATGTGAGTGGGTAATTTTGTTGGACTTTGTCAGGGTCCACCACCAAACCATAATGAGCAAGTGCAGAGACGGTTTCTTTTACTAATCTTGCTAGTGTCTCATCACTGCTAGTGGCTAATAAAATATCGTTCATATAATGAAGTATTGTGGCTTTAGGCCATTTGTCCCTGATAGGGTCCAGCATTCTCCCCACATAAGCCTGACATAAGGTGGGACTGCAGCACATTCCTTGGGGCAGGACCTTCCACTGATATCTTAAATCTGGTCCTGCATTATTGGTAGTGGGTATGGTAAAGGCAAATCTCTTTCTATCTTCTGGGGATAATGGGATACAGAAAAAACAATCTTGGATGTCTATGACTGTCACAGGCCATCCAGAAGGCACTAAATTGGGGGAGGGAAGGCCAGGCTGTAGGGTTCCCATGGGCTCTAGGGTGGTGTTAACCGCCCTGAGATCTATTAACATTCGAAATTTCCCTGATTTCTTTTTTATTACAAACACTGGGCTGTTCCAGGGGCTGGACGTGGGCTCAATGTGCCCCACCTGTAACTGGTGCTGCACTATATCATGTAAAGCCTGGGCTTTCTCTGCAGGGAGGGGCCATTGGGGTACCCAGACTGGGTTATTAGATCTCCATGTTAGAGGAGTGGGTCTGATACAATAACATTTTTCTTGTTGCCCAACGGCCCCAGTTAAAAATCCTGCAGGGGTGGTATATAAACAGATGCCCCACAAGCCTTCAAAATATCCCTTCCCCATAAATTGTATCTCAAACCCATAACTACTAGGGGTCAGATGGTCCCTTGTTTATCTGCGAATTGCCAGGGCAGATCCTCTGCTGATACCCATGCTTGTTGCGCCCCTCTGACCCCATTGATCGTTGTGGCATCAGGTTGGACTGGCCAAGAGGGGGGCCAAAATAGTTGTGATATGACAGAACGATCAGCTCCTGTATCTAATAATCCCTTGAAGAATCGCCCCTTAATTTGGATTAAGCCCATGGCTTACTGTATTCTATTTGTTGTACCCAATTAATATCATTATTGTGGCTATCCAGCAGGGGGAGGGCTTGAGCCACTACCTCCCCTTCGTCTATGTAAGCTGCCGAATCATGTGGGTTAGTTACTATAATCTGTTGCTGGGGCTGGTGAGCAATAACCGTGGTGTGGACAATAACGGGGGTATATGATGAAAGGCCCACCACGAGGGCTGTTTGGAAGGTAGAGTCAAGCCCAGTCACTGGCACTATGGTTGTGTCTCCAGGGTCGATTTGGAAGTTCCCTTTGCTAAGAAGGGAAAATCCGAACCACTGGGTAGAAGTCAGAGGTACTCCCGATGCAGCCCCGAGGGCTCATTCTGAGGGGGTGGAGCTTCCATCTGGTAAGCTTGTTGAGGAGCCCTCGAGGGGCTCCTTGCCCCGCCTCCCGACTGGCTTGCAGCATTCTTTAGCATAATGGCCGGATTTGTTACAATTGTAACAAATTACCTTGGGGCGGGCTCCACCAGGTTTCTGCATTGCGCCTTGAACAGACCGGCTTTTCTGCATAGATAGAACAATTTAGTCTCTTTTGTTTTCAGCACTTCTGATAGTCCTTTCCAACCTGTAGGCGGGCCACAAAATCTGGGAAGGGTTTATCAGGACCTTTTTTAATCTTGGTCATGGAGGGCCTTTGTTTCCCCAAAGCCTGAATCCTACTAAAAGCCCGTAGGGCACATTGGGATACAGCTGCAAACACTGTATTTAGTGTCTCTTTTAACTCCTTAAATTTCTTCCATTCTAAAGGGGCCCAGGTCCTCCCTCCTTCAGATAAGTGTGGGGGAGGGGGCCGCCCCTCTGCGTGGCTTTCCTTGCTACTGTCTCCTGCTCTCTCTTTGCTCCTGCTCCCCCGCTCCCGCCCTCCTGCCCGGCCTTGCTTTCTTTTCTCTTGCTTATTCTCCCATTCCCTGTTTCCAGTGTCCTCTGTCTCACTCCCTGAGTCTGTCTCACTACTTGATTCTTCCTCACTACTGATTTCCGCTTCTTTCACTCTTTTATATACTTCTTTCCCTTGCACCTCCCGATCCGGGACCTTAACAAACAACCGTCCCATCTTTCTTCCTTCACCCTATCGGCTACAGGTCTCGTCTCTCTTCCCGAGACCAGACCAGCTGATCCACGGGGCCTCTGGCCTATTTCCTCCGCCCCACGTTGGGCGCCACTTGTACCGGCCCTGCCAACCTTATGCCGGCCGCGCCGAATACTCCTCCTACAAGGAGCAGGCTGCCAGAGTCATACTCACTCATCAGTCTTCGGTCCTCAACCGGATAAACACACAGAGACAAGCCATCAGGAGGTGCCAACACCAGAGCTTTATTCAGAGGCCATCACAGCAAGCCATCAGAGCAGGAGCAAAGAGAGCGTGTGATCTGATCACGCTCATTCCTTAAGTACCTACTAGCCCCTCCTCCCCAGCCCGCTTACTAGCCAATGATTGTAGGGTCAGATACCGGAAGGGGCTGTCTGAGTTTAGCACACCAAGGGAGAGGGAGTGACATAGGAGGCTAGGACCGGATACAGGAAGGAGGTGTCTGGGATTAGTGCATAGACAGAGTATGTGACCTAGGAAGTCAGGAAGGACACAGGAAGGAGGCGTCTGGGGTCAGTGCTACACAAAGGGACCCAGGAAGTCAGGAAGGTCACAGGAAGGAGGCGTCTGGGGTTGACGTTGCATATAGGGAGGGGACTAAGCAAAGGGAACTCGTCCTCTGCCGTCCCACTCCCATGTGGCACCACCCCTTGCCTCAGGAACACAAGCTCTGGCTCCTTCCTTGCACCCAGCTTATCTCACATAGCACTGCCCACTGCCTCAGGGCTTCTCCGTGCCCAGCCCATCCCAGTTCACCATGACTCCGCCTACCACAGCCCCTGCCTCGACTTCCAAAT
>NW_020951469.1:0-1208 GCF_900497805.2 Vombatus ursinus
TTTCAGAGATGGGATGTTAACTTCTATTTTCATGCCTCCAAGACCAACAGTCTACAGTTTGGAACCTGACTGCAGTACAAAATAAGAGTTATGTAAAAGTCCAGACATTCATAGGAATATATGTAAAGCAGATGGAAAACTTTGTCTGGGACAGCCTGTACAGTCAGAAGACTAGCTACTCCCAGAGTTGAAGAGGGGTACAACAGGCTGAATTGCCTTGGGAAAAACTGTACAGGTAAACTAAGCTTCCCATGAAAGCAAAGGTCCATCTTCTTACTACTAACATTTTCCTGTGTGATCTTTATTTTTAATGCTTTGAAGACTGTTGTATTCCAGATCTTGCTGCCAGATATCAATACCAGTAAAATGTTAGTAGTAAGAAGATGGACCTTTGCTTTCATGGGAAGCTTAGTTTACCTGTACAGTTTTTCCCAAGGCAATTCAGCCTGTTGTACCCCTCTTCAACTCTGGGAGTAGCTAGTCTTCTGACTGTACAGGCTGTCCCAGACAAAGTTTTCCATCTGCTTTACATATATTCCTATGAATGTCTGGACTTTTACATAACTCTTATTTTGTACTGCAGTCAGGTTCCAAACTGTAGACTGTTGGTCTTGGAGGCATGAAAATAGAAGTTAACATCCCATCTCTGAAACCCGACTGCGACACTGGATGAGTTGTTTGCCCTTTCTGTGCCTTATCTCCTAAGAGTGCCAAAAATGGAGAGACTGCTCACAACAGAACAAAGTCATAGATTTTCAGAGATTCACATATGAGGCTCCATGTGATCAAGAAACGTACCTATTCTAAACTTTGCATCTCCCTAGCATCTAGCACCATGCCTGGTACCTAGCAGAAACTCTATAAATATTTGTTGATTGCATGATTAATTAAAGATAATACATACACATGTAGAAATCAAATCAACAAACATTTAGCATTACGCTAGAGTCCTGTGCTAGATACTTGGGGAGATGCAAAGTTTAGAATAGGTACGTTTCTTGATCACATGGAGCCTCATATGTGAATCTCTGAAAATCTATGACTTTGTTCTGTTGTGAGCAGTCTCTCCATTTTTGGCACTCTTAGGAGATAAGGCACAGAAAGGGCAAACAACTCATCCAGTGTCGCAGTCGGGTTTCAGAGATGGGATGTTAACTTCTATTTTCATGCCTCCAAGACCAACAGTCTACAGTTTGGAACCTGACTGC
>NW_020951470.1:0-1330 GCF_900497805.2 Vombatus ursinus
GCTTTGTGCCTGTTGAACATTGAATTTGGTTGAAGGAGCAAAGGAGAGAGAAAGGGAAGTCATGAGACCATCTGAATCATCCCATGCATGATTTTGGCCTTGTCTGAGCTTCGATAACTTCTCCCCTTCAGAGGTGGTCATGAGCTCATATAAGAACAAAGGGGCTAAAATCTGCCCAAACTTCCAATTGAATTCAATTCTCCTATGCCAACCTCTAGACTCCAAAGTTCACCTTATGAGTGAAATAAGCAAGTTTACCTTCACACCAGGCCCTTGGCTTGGTGCTTCATACATTGGGGCATCTTGTATATATGAGATGGGCTAGCGGGCTATTATTACTCTAGCCTTTGGCCAGAATGAGCAAGGCCTTCCACTGGCTCAGAAAGAGAGGATGAGAATTAATACTGGAATGAGAGGTAAAATATGGAGGGATGTGGGGAGAGTTGACTTTTTGGCTCAATCTGTCTCTCCAAAGTTTCAGTTTTTCATGATGATTGCTTGCATTTTCTACCCCTATCTGCAGTAATGGATTGGTGTGGTTCCAGGATAAATGTGATGCACCCTTCCCTACACAGCCTCATGTGAAAACTTTTGGGACCAGACATATGATACCTCCATTTGTGAAGCAAACATAAAAAAGATGATCTCTGTCTTCCAAAAACATTGATTTTAATCAATAATAAGCATATATATATACAGAGAGAGAGAGAGAGAGAGTCTTTGATGCAAGAGATTTACAGCTTCAGGGACTGGTTGACAAATTTCTTCCCATTTTCATATAGAAGTTTTCATTTAACTTTCTTAAGTGGTTGACAAAATTCTAGAATGTATTGTTAGAGGGATAGCTACTGAGTGTCTAGAAACAAGAAGTGGTCACAAAGAGCCAAAGTTTTATGAAAAAAAGGCCTAATTAACATCATTTCATTTTTTCATAGGTCCACCAGGCTAGTAGGCCAGGGAAACGCTTTACTTGTAATTTTGCTAGAATTTAATAGAGTGTTGAACAAAGTCTCTTACGTCATTCTTGTAGAAAAGATGGGGAGATGCAGGTTTAATGCTGGTACAGGGAGATGGATTCAGAGCTAGGTGAATGACTGGAATGAAAAAGGAGCCATGGGGGCAGCTAGGTGGTGCAGTGAATAGAGTACTGGCCCTGGAGTCAGGAGGACCCGAGTTCAAATCTGGCCTTAGACACTTGACACTTGCTACCTGTGTGACCCTGGGCAAGTCACTTAACCCCATTGCCTAAACAGAAAGAAAGAAAGAAAGAACGAAAGAAAGACAGAAAGAAAGAAAGAAAGAAAGAAAGAAAGAAAGAAAGAAAGAAAGA
>NW_020951471.1:0-1358 GCF_900497805.2 Vombatus ursinus
GCTTTGTGCCTGTTGAACATTGAATTTGGTTGAAGGAGCAAAGGAGAAAGAAAGGGAAGTCATGAGACCATCTGAATCATCCCATGCATGATTTTGGCCTTGCCTGAGCTTCGATAACTTCTCCCCTTCAGAGGTGGTCATGAGCTCATATAAGAACACAGGGGCTAAAATCTGCCCAAACTTCCAATTGAATTCTATTCTCCTATGCCAACCTCTAGACTCCAAAGTTCACCTTGTGAGTGAAATGAGCAAGTTTACCTTCACACCAGGCCCTTGGCTTGGTGCTTCATACACTGGGGCATCTTGTATATATGAGATGGGCTAGCGGGCTATTACTACTCTAGCCTTTGGCCAGAATGAGCAAGGCCTTCCACTGGCTCAGAAAGAGAGGATGAGAATTAATACTGGAATGAGAGGTAAAATATGGAGGGATGTGGGGAGAGTTGACTTTTTGGCTCAATCTGTCTCTCCAAAGTTTCGGTTTTTCATGATGATTGCTTGCATTTTCTACCCCTATCTGCAGTAATGGATTGGTGTGGTTCCAGGATAAATGTGATGCACCCTTCCCTACACAGCCTCATGTGAAAGCTTTTGGGACCAGACATATGATACCTCCATTTGTGAATCAAACATAAAAAAGATGATCTCTGTCTTCCAAAAACATTGATTTTAATCAATAATAAGCATATATATATACATATATATATACACACACACACATATATATACACATACAGAGAGAGAGAGAGAGAGAGAGTCTTTGATGCAAGAGATTTACAGCTTCAGGGACTGGTTGACAAATTTCTTCCCATTTTCATATAGAAGTTTTCATTTAACTTTCTTAAGTGGTTGACAAAATTCTAGAATGTATTGTTAGAGGGATAGCTACTGAGTGTCTAGAAACAAGAAGTGGTCACAAAGAGCCAAAGTTTTATGAAAAAAAGGCCTAATTAACATCATTTCATTTTTTCATAGGTCCACTAGGCTAGTAGGCCAGGGAAACGCTTTACTTGTAATTTTGCTAGAATTTAATAGAGTGTTGAACAAAGTCTCTTACGTCATTCTTGTAGAAAAGATGGGGAGATGCAGGTTTAATGCTGGTACAGGGAGATGGATTCAGAGCTAGGTGAATGACTGGAATGAAAAAGGAGCCATGGGGGCAGCTAGGTGGTGCAGTGAATAGAGTACTGGCCCTGGAGTCAGGAGGACCCGAGTTCAAATCTGGCCTTAGACACTTGCTACCTGTGTGACCCTGGGCAAGTCACTTAACCCCATTGCCTAAACAGAAAGAAAGAAAGAAAGAAAGAAAGCAAGAAAGAAAGAAAGAAAGAAAGAAAGAAAGAAAGAAAGAAAGAAAG
>NW_020951472.1:0-1239 GCF_900497805.2 Vombatus ursinus
TAAATATTTCTAAATTACATTTTAATCTGGCTCTGCAGTTGGGAGTGCTTGGGACCGCAATGTGGATCTTGGGATGCATGTTTGATGTCTTTGCTCTACATCATTCAGTGAATTGTATGACTGTAAGAATGGGGTCTGTTGCAGAGTGTTGTTTGTAAAAACCTGACTCCTCTTTTCTCATACCTTCATCAATAATGCCTTTAATGTGGGTTATTCTCATAAAATTTTGGTAGAGCTAGAAAAGTAGGTATATGAGTCAATGGATATTGATATCCTTTTAGTAACATTTTTGGTAGCAATAAGATTGGAGAGTTCCTCCTAAGCATTGAATATTTTTTTTCTCAGATATGTGTTACTCAATCCCTTACATCTCTCAAATCTGCATCGCCACCAATGCAGATGGCCTGTGTATACCTGGTCTAGTTGAGCTAATCTTCCGCTATTTGTTTCCTGTCACTGGTACATCTTTATGCACCATATTGGGGATTGTAGCATCAAATTCCAAGTGTAGTGGCCTGATGGTCAATGATGGTGAAAACAATTTCTTATAAGAATTTTTTCAGGTTTTTTCCATTTTTTATCTGTTATCTTCCTTTCCATTTCAACCTTGTTGGGATGACTATGCTTAGTTGGGTCTCTCATCAAGGATTAAATTTTTTTTCTTTGCCTCCACTGATTCTTTTTATTTCATGAGATGATACTGTTCATAATCTTCTACCAAATTCCTCCACAAGATTAAAAAAAAAGACAGCTTTATCTTCTAAAATAGTGGTGCCATTGCCTGCTATAATGCTCTGCTTGGCAAAGAAATCAAGCATTTTCTGGCTTACATGGATAAAATATATAAATATTTCTAAATTACATTTTAATCTGGCTCTGCAGTTGGGAGTGCTTGGGACCGCAATGTGGATCTTGGGATGCATGTTTGATGTCTTTGCTCTACATCATTCAGTGAATTGTATGACTGTAAGAATGGGGTCTGTTGCAGAGTGTTGTTTGTAAAAACCTGACTCCTCTTTTCTCATACCTTCATCAATAATGCCTTTAATGTGGGTTATTCTCATAAAATTTTGGTAGAGCTAGAAAAGTAGGTATATGAGTCAATGGATATTGATATCCTTTTAGTAACATTTTTGGTAGCAATAAGATTGGAGAGTTCCTCCTAAGCATTGAATATTTTTTTTCTCAGATATGTGTTACTCAATCCCTTACATCTCTCAAATCTGCATCGCCACCAAT
>NW_020951473.1:0-4642 GCF_900497805.2 Vombatus ursinus
TACCCAGATCTTACCCCAATCTTGCCACAATCCCCACTTGGCAGTAGTCAACATCAGACAGTCCCTCACAATTCCCCCTTTTTGTTTAATAGAGGGGGTGGAGACGGGGTCTCCATACTAGGCCTTCGGTTCTGAGAGCCTCTATTGAACCTCTAAGAATCCTAAGGAAACATCCTAATATAGTGGGTAGTAACAATAAATGTATAAATGCAAAAAGAGTTATAAATGCCCAATGGGTTACAAGGGAGGGGATGGGGAAAGAGGCATGCTTAATCCAATCGCAAAGGTGGTGAACAATATCATCAGTCTCGTGCTGGTGTCAAGCGTCAGATATGTTCCGTGCCAGTGTAATTAACACCCATAAAGCCTGGAGTACAGAGGAAAGATTTGTAGCCTGGATCTGGGAAAGGGCACAGGTATCATTACACCAAATAGAAAAGAAAGGAGAGTGTCATTTATGCTTTGTGAAAGGGCGTCGCAAGTGGCGTTATGGTTTAAGGGTGTTACACAAATGGATCAATATCAGCCATCGCATGGCAACTGCTGTCTCAATTCCAGCCACATAAGTTCATTCCCAATGTCCTGAGTAGCCAATGCTATTTTTTGAATCTGCTCCTCCAGCTGCTGATCAATATCAGCCTGCACTTGGAGGGCTTGGGCAAATTTATTGGCCAGTTCCTCTATTTTTGAGGCAAGCAATTGCTGTCCACTATATAAGTCCTGTATCTGGAACTCCTCGAAGATGGATGCTGCCAACGCAAGTGCCCCCAGCCATTCTCTCTTGTGTCCCAGGGCACTGGAGCTGACACAACCTGTGGCAAAGTCCTGATCGCGCAAAAAGTGAAAACAGTTTACTCAGTTTAGACATCCTAACTGTCATTTCTTTCTGCTCTCTCTGAATTTTCTGTTGACTGTGTTTCTTCTCCCATGCTTGTTGTCTCTTCCGGGGCTTCTTCAACTCGTTTTGTTCTTCTTTCTGGTACCCAGCGGCTCTGGCCATCAGGATCTGTAAGACATAAATACCCCGGCCCTCTCCACAACACTACAGATGGGCCTTGCCAGTTTCCCTCATCGTCCTTCCAGAGGACTTTCTGGTTAAGGGTTGGTGCATGTAGTGCTGTTTTTAAGGGGCCAGTTGAATTACAAGTGGGTGGTGTTATTAGCTGTAGCATGCTGGGGGATAGGCCCGTGTCTCTATCTAGACAGAGAAAATTGTATGTATATAAAGCTTTATCCACATCTGCTTGGGTAGGCCACCGTCCTGTGCCCCGACCTCCTACTCCTCCTTTTTGTTTACTGAGGGTAGCTTTCAAGGTACGATGGGCTCACTCAACAATAGCCTGACCTGTGGGGTTATAGGGGATCCCTGTAACATGCTTAATGCCAAAGGATGTAAAAAAGGCAGTCATTTGTGTAGATAAATAGGCAGGCCCGTTGTCAGTTTTAATGACATGAGGGATCCCCACAGAGGCGAAGCAATGGTACAGATGCTTAATAACTGATGGGGTGTTCTCCTTACTGGATACAGTGGCCATTATAAATTTGGAAAAAGTATCAGTGCAGACATGGATAGTGACACGGCCAAGGTGAGTAACATCCATTTGCAACAAGTCATTGGGAAAAAGACCTCGTGGGTTAATCCCCTTACTGGATGGAGGGGGGAGAAAAGGAACACAGCGCACGCATCGCCTCACAATTTGTCGAGCCTGTTCACAAGTTAAACCATACAGGCGTCTCAGGGAGCTCGCTGGTAGGTGTAAAAAATCATGGGCTTGTTTAGGAGGGGTGAGGACTGGCAGCAGGGAGCACTGTAAAGCATGATCTGCTACATCATTGCCCTCAAAAATGCCTCCTGAGGTGGACTGATGAGAATAAACATGGAGAATGTAGAGGGGTTCGTTTCGCTGCAACAAAATTTGCTGTAATTCCCTCAGGAGAGAGGTTATGGTGGACTTATGAGGTTGGAGGACAGCGTCCTCTATGCATCTAAGAACCTTTACTGCATATAGACTATCAGAGATTATGTTTATAGGCTCAGGATATTTACGGCAAGCATGGAGGATGGCAAAGAGCTCATTTTTCTGGGTAGAGTCATAGGGGGTTTCTAATATGTTATTTCCTTGGAGGCCTCATGATAAATAGAGGCCTTAGTTTTTCTGTAGCATCAGTGAAAACATTTGAGCCTTGAACAGGTTCTCCCATAACCTTTCGTTGGGGTGGTACTAAGGTTATTTGCTCTAGCATGGGGAGAAGCAGGCAGGAGGAATGGGGACTTATCTCGGCCCATTGGGAGCAATGTGCCCAAGACCAATAGGTTTGCATAATGGCTTCTCGCTGTCCAGGTTCAAAAATCGAGTAAAGTAAAGGTCGCTGCCCGGACAAGTGGACAGCCCTTTGTACTGCAGCTAAGGCTAGTTACCCTAACATCTCATAATAATTTGGCAGCACTTTGTGAGCCTTCTTTGCATATACAAATTCTAATAATTTGGGACCTTGGTGTATAACACAAAAAGGACTCTGTTGATTGACCAAGGAGACCTCTATTCTACCTTTGGGGTCCCATCTGGTGGTCTGGGCCTGGGCAGCAAGTGAGAATATTTGGGACACTGATGCCTTAGTAGCAGGAGTCCATGCCCGAGGGGAGTTTAAATCTGAATTTCCTTTTAATATATCATATAAAGGCTGCATTACAGCAGGAGGAATGGGTGTGCGGGCCCTGAGCCATTGGATCTGTCCCACTAACTTTTAGAAGTGATTCAAGGTGGTTATCTTATCAAGCCCTAGTTCAGGAATTTGATGGCTAATAGAAACAGCCTCCATACGAAGGCCTAGGTATGTGAGTGGGTAATTTTGTTGGACTTTGTCAGGGGCCACCACCAAATCATAATGAGCAAGTGCAGAGACGGTTTCTTTTACTAATCTTGCTAGTGTCTCATCACTGCTAGTGGCTAATAAAATATCGTCCATATAATGAAGTATTGTGGCTTTAGGCCATTTGTCCCTGATAGGGTCCAGCACTCTTCCCACATAAGCCTGACATAAGGTGGGACTGCAGCACATTCCTTGGGGCAGGACCTTCCACTGATGTCTTAAATCTGGTCCTGCATTATTGGTAGTGGGTATGGTAAAGGCAAATCTCTTTCTATCTTCTGGGGATAATGGGATAGAGAAAAAACAATCTTGGATGTCTATGACTGTCACAGGCCATCCAGAAGGCACTAAATTAGGAGAGGGAAGGCCAGGCTGTAGGGTTCCCATGGGCTCTAGGGTGGTGTTAACCGCCCTGAGATCTATTAACATTCGAAATTTCCCTGATTTCTTTTTTATTACAAACACTGGGCTATTCCAGGGTCTGGATGTGGGCTCAATGTGCCCCACCTGTAACTGGTGCTGCACTATATCATGTAAAGCCTGGGCTTTCTCTGCAGGGAGGGGCCATTGGGGTACCCAGACTGGGTTATTAGATCTCCATGTTAGAGGAGTGGGTCTGATACAAGAAAATTTCTCTTGTTGCCCAACGGCCCCAATTAAAAATCCTGCGGGGGTGGTATATAAACAGATGCCCCACAAGCCTTCAAAATATCCCTTCCCCATAAATTGTATCTCAAACCAGCAACCACTAGGGTCAATTTGGAAATTTCCTTTGCTGTAAAGAGTAAGTCCGTACCACAGGGTAGAAGTCGGAGATATTCCTGATGCAGCCCCGAGGGCGCATTCTGAGGGGGTGGAGCTTCCATCTGGTAAGCTTGTTGAGGGGCCCCTTGCCCCATTTCCCCACTTGGACTTGCGGCATTCCTTAGCATAATGGCCGGATTTGTTACAATTGTAACAAATTACCTTGGGGCTGGCTCCACCAGGTTTCTGGCGGCATTGCGCCTTGAAATGACCGACTTTGCCGCATCGATAATACAATTTAGTCTCTTTTGTTTTCAGCACTTCTGATAGCCCTTTCCAAACGGCCACCTGTAGGTGGGCCACGAAATCCGGGAAGGGTTTATCAGGACCTTTTTTAATCTTGGTCATGGAGGGCCTTTGTTTCCCCAAAGCCTGAATCCTACTAAAAGCCCGTAGGGCACATTGGGAGACAGCTGCAAACACTGTCCTTAGTGTCTCTTTTAACTCCTTAAATTTCTTCCATTCTAAAGGGGCCCAGGTCCTCCCTCCGTTGGATAAGTGTGGGGGAGGGGGCCGCCCCTCCACGTGGCTTTCCTTGCTACGGTTTCCTGCTCTCTCTTTGCTCCTGCTCTCCCGCTCCTGCCCTCCTGCCTGGCCTTGCTTTCTTTTCTCTTGCTTATTCTCCCATTCCCTGTTTCCAGTGTCCTCTGCCTCACTCCCTGATTCTTCCGCTTCTTTCACTCTTTTACATCTTTCCCTAGCACCTCCCGATCTGGGACCTTAACAAACATCTGTCCCATCTTCCTTCCTTCACCCTATTGGCTACGGGTCTCGTCTCTCTTCCCGTGGCCAGACCAGCTGGTCCGCGGGGTCCCTGGCCTATTTCCTCTGCCCCACGTTGGGCGCCACTTGTGCCGGCCGCGCCATGCACTCTCCTCCTATAAGGAGCAGGCTGCCAGAGTCATACTTACCAGTCTTCGGTCCTCAACCGGATAAACACAGAGACAATCCTACCAGGAGGTGCCAA
>NW_020951474.1:0-9606 GCF_900497805.2 Vombatus ursinus
TTTGAAGACATGATGTGCAGAGAATCATTGGTCCCTAAAAGGAATACAAGTCAAAAAAATGACACTACAATTCAAGAAATAACATAAGAAAATAGCTCAGAACTTCTGAACACAGAAAACAAACTGTCAATTGAAAGAATCCACAGATCATTTCTAGAAAAAAAAATACAAGTCTGCAAACTCTAAGACAAATAGGGGTTAAATTTAACAATTTCATTGAGAAACAACAAATTCTTGAAGCTGTCAGGAGAAAAATCTTCAAATGTAAAACAAAGGATATTCAAATAACATAAAGCTATAAAGCCATATACACAGAAAGGAATAGTATGAAATAGTGAATTCTGAAGAGCAATGAAGCTCAAGATGCAGCCCAGGGTGACCTACCCTGCAAATCTGAGCTTAAACGTAAAAGGGGAAAAAAAGATGAAAATTCAGTAATAAAGAAGTAGTCAAAATGTTCCCAGAAAGAAATCAAGATTTGATGATATTTGCTTTTAGAACCTCAGGGACAGTAGAAATATAAGAAGTGTAAATGAATGTAGTAGCCAAAGATAGCAATAACAGAGCAGCAGAGTGACAGCAGAGGAACGATTAAGGGAATTCTTTCTAAATGTACACAAAACAATAGGCTGAAAGCAGAAGTGAGGTGGAGGTGATGGTGGAGAGCTTGGCCTTAATCTTGGGCATCTTGCCTACAGATGAATGAATTTTTTCTGATAATGAATTAGAAAATGTGAGGGAATATGGAATGGGAGAGTGGAAAAGGCTAGGAGACTATGCATGATGTGCCCTATCAAGCCTTGGGCTAGCAATTAGAGAAAGATGATTCACAGCTCTACAGTCTGACTTCTGTTTCTTCCCACTGCTATGAAGACCAAACTCCAAATGACATAAATTTACCCAGGCAGTGATAGTAATAATGTGGCAATAATCTTCGCTACTATACCAGAGGTGTTCTGTGAGGGGAGATGAGTCTCTTGTGCTTGGAATTTTCTGTGGGAATTTGGTGTTTAGAACCAGGACTTATCCTACCTTAAGAAGGGAAGTATAATTGCACCTGGGGGCAACTGTCACCTTAGGGAGTGTGTGGGCATGAGCCCAGGAAGGATTTCTTTTTGGAAGCTATTTTTTTTAGTATAATTTATTTATTTTTAGTTTTCAACATTCACTTCCACAAGATTTTGAGTTCCAAATGTTCTCCTCATCTCGTCCCTTCCCCTACCCCAAGATGGCATGTATTTTGAATACCCCTTCCCCTAATATGTACTCCTTTCTATCTCCTCCCTCCTTTTCTCTTATCCCCTTCCCCTTCTATTTTCATGTAGGGCAGGATAGATTTCTATACCTCATTGCTTGTGTATCTTATTTCCCAGTTGCAAGTGAAAACAATTTTTAGTATTTGTTCTTAAAACTTTGGGTTCCAAATTTTCTTCCTCCCTCCCTCCCTACTCACCTTCATTGAGAAGGCAAGCAATTTGATACAGGTTATACATGTGTAGTCACACAAAACACTTCCATAGCAGTCATGTTGTGGAAAACTAACTATATTTCCCTTCATCCTATCCCACCTCCCCATTTATTCTATTCTCTGTTTTGACCCTGTCCCTCCTTAGAAGTGTTTACTTCTTTTTTTTAATTTTTAAAAATTTGTTTTATTAATTTATTTTGATTTATCAATAATCACTTCCATTTGCTTTTGAGTTTAAAATTTTTCTCCCCCTTCCTCCCCACCACCCTCCCCAAGACAGTGCACAATCTGATATAGGCTATATGTTTACATTCATATGAAACATATTTTCCCATTAGTGATGTTGTAAGTAGAAATTAAAACCAACCAATCAAAACCATTTGAAGATTTTTCTCCTGACAGCTTCAAGAATTTGTTGTTTCTCAATGAAATTGTTAAATTTAACCCCTATTTGTCTTAGAGTTTGCAGACTTGTATTTTTTTTTCTAGAAATGATCTGTGGATTCTTTCAATTGACAGTTTGTTTTCTGTGTTCAGAAGTTCTGAGCTATTTTCTTATGTTATTTCTTGAATTGTAGTGTCATTTTTTTGACTTGTATTCCTTTTAGGGACCAATGATTCTCTGCACATCATGTCTTCAAAGTCAATATTTTTTTTCTTGGTTTGAATGCTTATTTTTTTTAATGTCATTGCTCTTTTTATTCTCTTCTTTCCTATTGTCTTTTACTTCTGTATTTCTGCATCCCCAGTCATCCACAATGTCCTCTCTTTGTTTCGTTGGTAAGATATGACATTATTCATTCAAGTTTTTTCTACTCAGCCAATTATTTCTGCTACAGGCCATAAATTCTGCTCTCACAATTCACATTACTTTTTTAAACCACTCAGGAACAGCATGTTACAGTTGTATGCTCTCCTCAAAATTTAGATTCCTTTGCCACATTAGGTGCTGAATCATTTTCATTTCTCATGCACTATTTATTTATAGATTCTTGAACTCATTTACTAGATGTGGAGGGTGTATTTCCTACTACTGTTAATACTTTCCCTGTTGGTTTATCTATTTTTGCTAAAGGTCTTTGAATTTTCTTCTTCCTGAGATATTTGGTAATTTTAGTCTCCTCCCTCCCCCATTTTCTCTTGATGCCCACTTTCTGACTCTCCCTTCTGATAGCCTGAATCTCAAAGTGTTGCAACCTCTTCCCACATTGAGCAATTCATGCATGATTCACCAGCCTAAGCAACTGCCCCAAGTGAAATTTAGGGGCACAGAACTGGTCTCAGATATATCCTGGGCTCTTTCTTTCAGGCTTAGAGAAGTGTCACACAGTCCAATGATGTCCTGCCACATTCTCTGTATTTCTTAGTTCTCTGGCACAGCAGTAAAGAGTACTGACATATAACTACTATCACAATGTGGGCAAATTCCTGATATTTGACATTTGGATCTTTTGTAACAGTAGAAGGAAGCAGAAGGCAGGGTGCTCAGTCAAACTCTATTACAAGTCCAAAAATATGTTCTGTCCCACTTCCTCTGTTCTTCCATTCTCTTGCAGATCTTTGTTGCAGCATAGAATGCTATTGTGGTGATGCCTATCAAAGCCAGAAAATTTCTGCATTTTAGAGTCTGGATCTCCATACTAAAAAGAAGGTTGGGGTAGGATCTGAATGTGAGGTAATATTCTGTTGTAAGCCTACTTCTGTGGCCATGATTCAGGCAGATGAAACAGTGAGTGAAGGAGTACACAGTGAGTGGGTATTAGGGATTAATTCATGAAGTTTTTTTTCTTTTTTTCCCTTCTTTAGGTTCTTGGTATCCTAAACCACAGATAAATGTGATATTTTTTTTAATCTGGTGCATAATTTCTATTTGGAGATGATTAAAAGGTCATGAGGATCAGAGGAAATTTCTAGTCCTCCATTTTGCTGGTTATGTAACCTGGAACTTATTGCACTTTCTTAATGAAGTCCAAGATTTTGACTTCACATTGACATATTGAACTTGAAGTTCATTAAAATCCCTCTTTCTCAGAAGAATTTCTGTTTAGTTCATCCCTTTTTAGCCATCTGACCTTGTGAAATTATTTTTACCCACTTTTCTTTAGGAAAAAAAAACCTAGAGATTTTTACGTTGTTATTAAATAATGAGAGAGAAAGAGAGAGAGAGAGAGAATATGGCATCATGAATAATGAACAAATAGCCTAGTAGTCAGAAAGAACTGTGAGTATGATCAAGTCATTTAAATCTTTGGTGCCCTCAGACAACTTTCTGAATCTATTAGCTATAAAAAAGTTGACTGACTGATTGGTGGAGATAGTTTCCACACATAGAGAAGTACAGCTGCATATTACTCCATCCCATTAAAGGTAGAATGAAGATGGTTTTTAACAGATGTTCTAGAACTTAACCATCAAAATGTTTTACATATATATATCACTTAACAATTTGCAAAGCCCTTTAACAAAATGAAATGTTCCATTGAGTGTTTTTCCTAATGTGTTGTTCTTCAAAGCAGTCTTTTTTTGTGGGTTACAAGTCACATAAGAACATCTTCATCCTTGCTTTATAAGCATACTTAGATTTTATCCCCTAAAATACTTTTATCTATCAGATTTGGAGAATACTGTAATCTCAAACTATATATGATTATTAATGAAAAAATGATTTGTCTTGATAAATTCAGAATTATTCAAAAAGAGTTCTAACTTCAAAATTCAAAGATTTACTATCACTGAGGATATTCAAAAGAATTTGCTACAACCTCTGAAGGTAACTGCAAATGGGAATTAATGAATGAAAATGGATAACACTGTTAGAAGTATATTTTTAAACTATCAATAAAAATATCAGTATCATTATATTATTGCTGGGTTTGACATGTAGAAATATACTATGTTATTTAGGTGCCTTGTATTTTCTGTCTGCTGTTAACTCATCAGACTAATGACTACAATTGTATATTACAACACTAATAATTAGGTCTATCAGAAATAAACCATTTGAATTTTGTGCACCATTTTGGCGAGACGTGACTTTTTCTAGCATCTTTTCATTTTTTTCCATTACTTATTGTACCACTACTTATAAGTTCCTACTATGTCACTGTGCTAATCTCTTTAGGTTTGGCAAATCTTCCATTTTATTTATTATTTTTGTATAATAAGGACTGTTTAGATGATCTCTAAGGTCACTTCTGGTTCTTAAACACTCTGCCTCTATATGAAGTAGGTCTAGAATCCTTGAATTGGAAAGGACTTGATTGGTGGAGATCATTTAAAATGAATTTTATCTGAAGTATAGAGCCTTTCTAAAACCACCTCAAGTGTTTTTCCAACTTTTAATAAAAAAAAAACTTACAAGAAGAGAGGATGTTTTAGGCTGCAGGAGTGGGGAGCCTGCATCCTTGAGGTCACATATGGCTCTCTAGATCCTCAAGTGGGGCCCTTTGAATGAATCCATACTTTTTCCGTGAAATTTGGATTCAATCAAAGGGCCACATTTGAGGACCTAGAGAGTCACATGTGGCCTTGAGAATGCAGTTTCTACACCCCTGGTTTAGGGGAAGAAGAACCAAAATGTACAGTCAGAAGACCTGGGGCAGAGTGCTGCATCACATAATAGTTATGTGACCATGTCAGTCAGTCAATCAATCAACAAGAACTTATTAAGCAACTATTATGAGGCAAGCACTATGGGAGCTGTGAAAAGGAAAGAAAGAAAGAGAAAAAGAAAGAAAGAAAGAGAGAAAGAAAGAAAGAAAGAAAGAAGGAAGGAAGGAGGGGGAGGAGGGAGAGAAGGAAGGAGAGAAGAAGGAGGGATGAAAGGAAGGAAGGAAAAGAAGGAAGGAAGGAAGGAAAGGAAAGGAAAGAATAAGTCCAAACCAAATGTAGTCCCAGTTTTCAAAGGAGATTTCAATGGGGAAGACAATATATAAACAACTATATAGAAACAGGATATATATAAGGTAAATTGGAGATAATCTCAGGGGAAAAACACTAAGATTAAGAAGGACTAGAGAACACTTCTTAAAGAAGATGGGACTTTAGCTGAGAAGCCAGGAGGTGAAGACAAGGAGGGTGAGAGTTCCAGATATGAATGACAACCAGTGAAAATGTCCTGAATCAGGAGATAGTGTTGTGTTAAAGGAACATCAAGGTCACTGGATCATAAGACTAGAAAAGTAGGAATGGGCTAAGTTATGGAGGACTTTAAATACCAAAACGAAAATGAGTAATTTACTTAACATCTCTTAGCTGACATTTCCTCACCAATATAGGATAATACTTAGACTGTCCATCTTTCAGTGTGAGTAAAATGCTTTTAAACTATTTCTGTGCTATGTAAATATAATCTGTTTTGCTGCCTCCAGAAACAGGTTATTTCCATTAGCAGAAATAGTTTAAAAGCATTTTACTCACACTGAAAGATGGACAGTCTAAGTATTATCCTATATTGGTGAGGAAATGTCAGCTAAGAGATGTTAAGTAAATTACTCATTTTCGTTTTGGTATTTAAAGTCCTCCATAACTTAGCCCATTCCTACTTTTCTAGTCTTATGATCCAGTGACCTTGATGTTCCTTTAACACAACACTATCTCCTGATTCAGGACATTTTCACTGGTTGTCATTCATATCTGGAACTCTCACCCTCCTTGTCTTCACCTCCTGGCTTCTCAGCTAAAGTCCCATCTTCTTTAAGAAGTGTTCTCTAGTCCTTCTTAATCTTAGTGTTTTTCCCCTGAGATTATCTCCAATTTACCTTATATATATCCTGTTTCTATATAGTTGTTTATATATTGTCTTCCCCATTGAAATCTCCTTTGAAAACTGGGACTACATTTGGTTTGGACTTATTCTTTCCTTTCCTTTCCTTCCTTCCTTCCTTCTTTTCCTTCCTTCCTTTCATCCCTCCTTCTTCTCTCCTTCCTTCTCTCCCTCATCCCCCTCCTTCCTTCTTTCTTTCTTTCTTTCTTTCTTTCTTTCTTTCTCTCTTTCTTTCTTTCTTTTTCTCTTTCTTTCTTTCCTTTTCACAGCTCCCATAGTGCTTGCCTCATAATAGTTGCTTAATAAGTTCTTGTTGATTGATTGACTGACTGACATGGTCACATAACTATTATGTGATGCAGCACTCTGCCCCAGGTCTTCTGACTGTACATTTTGGTTCTTCTTCCCCTAAACCAGGGGTGTAGAAACTGCATTCTCAAGGCCACATGTGACTCTCTAGGTCCTCAAATGTGGCCCTTTGATTGAATCCAAATTTCACGGAAAAAGTATGGATTCATTCAAAGGGCCCCACTTGAGGATCTAGAGAGCCATATGTGACCTCAAGGATGCAGGCTCCCCACTCCTGCAGCCTAAAACATCCTCTCTTCTTGTAAGTTTTTTTTTTATTAAAAGTTGGAAAAACACTTGAGGTGGTTTTAGAAAGGCTCTATACTTCAGATAAAATTCATTTTAAATGATCTCCACCAATCAAGTCCTTTCCAATTCAAGGATTCTAGACCTACTTCATATAGAGGCAGAGTGTTTAAGAACCAGAAGTGACCTTAGAGATCATCTAAACAGTCCTTATTATACAAAAATAATAAATAAAATGGAAGATTTGCCAAACCTAAAGAGATTAGCACAGTGACATAGTAGGAACTTATAAGTAGTGGTACAATAAGTAATGGAAAAAAATGAAAAGATGCTAGAAAAAGTCACGTCTCGCCAAAATGGTGCACAAAATTCAAATGGTTTATTTCTGATAGACCTAATTATTAGTGTTGTAATATACAATTGTAGTCATTAGTCTGATGAGTTAACAGCAGACAGAAAATACAAGGCACCTAAATAACATAGTATATTTCTACATGTCAAACCCAGCAATAATATAATGATACTGATATTTTTATTGATAGTTTAAAAATATACTTCTAACAGTGTTATCCATTTTCATTCATTAATTCCCATTTGCAGTTACCTTCAGAGGTTGTAGCAAATTCTTTTGAATATCCTCAGTGATAGTAAATCTTTGAATTTTGAAGTTAGAACTCTTTTTGAATAATTCTGAATTTATCAAGACAAATCATTTTTTCATTAATAATCATATATAGTTTGAGATTACAGTATTCTCCAAATCTGATAGATAAAAGTATTTTAGGGGATAAAATCTAAGTATGCTTATAAAGCAAGGATGAAGATGTTCTTATGTGACTTGTAACCCACAAAAAAAGACTGCTTTGAAGAACAACACATTAGGAAAAACACTCAATGGAACATTTCATTTTGTTAAAGGGCTTTGCAAATTGTTAAGTGATATATATATGTAAAACATTTTGATGGTTAAGTTCTAGAACATCTGTTAAAAACCATCTTCATTCTACCTTTAATGGGATGGAGTAATATGCAGCTGTACTTCTCTATGTGTGGAAACTATCTCCACCAATCAGTCAGTCAACTTTTTTATAGCTAATAGATTCAGAAAGTTGTCTGAGGGCACCAAAGATTTAAATGACTTGATCATACTCACAGTTCTTTCTGACTACTAGGCTATTTGTTCATTATTCATGATGCCATATTCTCTCTCTCTCTCTCTTTCTCTCTCATTATTTAATAACAACGTAAAAATCTCTAGGTTTTTTTTTCCTAAAGAAAAGTGGGTAAAAATAATTTCACAAGGTCAGATGGCTAAAAAGGGATGAACTAAACAGAAATTCTTCTGAGAAAGAGGGATTTTAATGAACTTCAAGTTCAATATGTCAATGTGAAGTCAAAATCTTGGACTTCATTAAGAAAGTGCAATAAGTTCCAGGTTACATAACCAGCAAAATGGAGGACTAGAAATTTCCTCTGATCCTCATGACCTTTTAATCATCTCCAAATAGAAATTATGCACCAGATTAAAAAAAATATCACATTTATCTGTGGTTTAGGATACCAAGAACCTAAAGAAGGGAAAAAAAGAAAAAAAACTTCATGAATTAATCCCTAATACCCACTCACTGTGTACTCCTTCACTCACTGTTTCATCTGCCTGAATCATGGCCACAGAAGTAGGCTTACAACAGAATATTACCTCACATTCAGATCCTACCCCAACCTTCTTTTTAGTATGGAGATCCAGACTCTAAAATGCAGAAATTTTCTGGCTTTGATAGGCATCACCACAATAGCATTCTATGCTGCAACAAAGATCTGCAAGAGAATGGAAGAACAGAGGAAGTGGGACAGAACATATTTTTGGACTTGTAATAGAGTTTGACTGAGCACCCTGCCTTCTGCTTCCTTCTACTGTTACAAAAGATCCAAATGTCAAATATCAGGAATTTGCCCACATTGTGATAGTAGTTATATGTCAGTACTCTTTACTGCTGTGCCAGAGAACTAAGAAATACAGAGAATGTGGCAGGACATCATTGGACTGTGTGACACTTCTCTAAGCCTGAAAGAAAGAGCCCAGGATATATCTGAGACCAGTTCTGTGCCCCTAAATTTCACTTGGGGCAGTTGCTTAGGCTGGTGAATCATGCATGAATTGCTCAATGTGGGAAGAGGTTGCAACACTTTGAGATTCAGGCTATCAGAAGGGAGAGTCAGAAAGTGGGCATCAAGAGAAAATGGGGGAGGGAGGAGACTAAAATTACCAAATATCTCAGGAAGAAGAAAATTCAAAGACCTTTAGCAAAAATAGATAAACCAACAGGGAAAGTATTAACAGTAGTAGGAAATACACCCTCCACATCTAGTAAATGAGTTCAAGAATCTATAAATAAATAGTGCATGAGAAATGAAAATGATTCAGCACCTAATGTGGCAAAGGAATCTAAATTTTGAGGAGAGCATACAACTGTAACATGCTGTTCCTGAGTGGTTTAAAAAAGTAATGTGAATTGTGAGAGCAGAATTTATGGCCTGTAGCAGAAATAATTGGCTGAGTAGAAAAAACTTGAATGAATAATGTCATATCTTACCAACGAAACAAAGAGAGGACATTGTGGATGACTGGGGATGCAGAAATACAGAAGTAAAAGACAATAGGAAAGAAGAGAATAAAAAGAGCAATGACATTAAAAAAAATAAGCATTCAAACCAAGAAAAAAAATATTGACTTTGAAGACATGATGTGCAGAGAATCATTGGTCCCTAAAAGGAATAC
>NW_020951475.1:0-1081 GCF_900497805.2 Vombatus ursinus
CCTGCCCTACACGAAAATATTGGGGAAGGGGGTAATAGAAGGGGGGGATAGAAGGGAGGGCAGATTGAGGAAAGGGGTATTCAGAATCCACACTGTCTTTGGATGGGGAGAGGGGAGAGATAGGGAGAAAATTTGGAACTCAAAATCCTGTGGAAGTGAATTTTGAAAACAAAAAAATTAATAATATGCATGCATGTATATGTCCATATACATACATATATGTATGTATATGTGTATATATATGTATACTTGTCTGTGTTTTGTCTGTGTTGTTATCTGGTGTTCTCTATGTTTAGCAACCTCTGATTCTCTTCTCAAAAATGAAATACATGATGTATAGGCTCCAAGGTTCTCAACAAGTTCACATATTTTTAATTTTTTTCATTGAATGAACCAATCAATTGAAAAGAATTAGACAAACATATAGGTGTCTGTTACTATACCTGATGCAAGGAATGTACAACACAAAAGCAAACTAGTTTCTGTCTTCAAGAAATTTATAATCTATTGAGGAATAATACATTCATACACACATATCTGCATACATATATACATGTATGCATAAATAAACACTAACAAGGTGACTTGGGAGAAGAGGGTAACAGCAGTTGTTGAAATTGGGAAAGGTTTCAGGCACTTGAATTGAGACTGGAAAGAACCTATGAATCCCAAGAAGTAAAAGAACAAAGGGTGGAATATTTTAAACATACAGAGTGGCCAGTGTGAAGGCATGCAGATGAGAAATTCAGTGTCTGGTATGTCTAACAGTAATAAGACCAGAGGATTGAATTATAGAATAAATTAAATGGAATGATATGTTATAGGACCATAAAAGTGTATTGGGGTCAAGTTGTGAATAGCTTTAAATGTCAAAGAGAGGATTTTCTACTTGCTCCTGCCACTTATAGGAGCCAGTGGAGTTTATTGAGTAAATTAACAACATTGTTAGACCTATGAGTCAGGAAAATTACTTCCTAATTTCTCATTTATATTTTCCAACCTCTTTTCAGTCTCACTTATTTCCATCTTTGCACTGAAACCAGAGTATTATAATATATGTTGATTTAATTTGATAGGTCTT
>NW_020951476.1:0-1119 GCF_900497805.2 Vombatus ursinus
AATAAGATATATAGACAATGGGGTATAGAAATCTATCCTGCCCTACATGAAAATATTGGGGAAGGGGGTAATAGAAGGGGGGGGGATAGAAGGGAGGGCAGATTGAGGAAAGGGGTATTCAGAATCCACACTGTCTTTGGATGGGGAGAGGGGAGAGATAGGGAGAAAATTTGGAACTCAAAATCCTGTGGAAGTGAATTTTGAAAACAAAAAAATTAATAATATGCATGCATGTATATGTACATATACATACATATATGTATGTATATGTGTATATATATGTATACTTGTCTGTGTTTTGTCTGTGTTGTTATCTGGTGTTTTCTATGTTTAGCAACCTCTGATTCTCTTCTCAAAAATGAAATACATGATGTATAGGCTCCAAGGTTCTCAACAAGTTCACATATTTTTAATTTTTTTCATTGAATGAACCAATCAATTGAAAAGAATTAGACAAACATATAGGTGTCTGTTACTATACCTGATGCAAGGAATGTACAACACAAAAGCAAACTAGTTTCTGTCTTCAAGAAACTTATAATCTATTGAGGAATAATACATTCATACACACATATCTGCATACATATATACATGTATGCATAAATAAACACTAACAAGGTGACTTGGGAGAAGAAGGTAACAGCAGTTGTTGAAATTGGGAAAGGTTTCAGGCACTTGAATTGAGACTGGAAAGAACCTATGAATCCCAAGAAGTAAAAGAACAAAGGGTGGAATATTTTAAACATACAGAGTGGCCAGTGTGAAGGCATGCAGATGAGAAATTCAGTGTCTGGTATATCTAACAGTAATAAGACCAGAGGATTGAATTATAGAATAAGTTAAATGGAATGATATGTTATAGGACCATAAAAGTGCATTGGGGTCAAGTTGTGAATAGCTTTAAATGTCAAAGAGAGGATTTTCTACTTGCTCCTGCCACTTATAGGAGCCAGTGGAGTTTATTGAGTAAATTAACAACATTGTTAGACCTATGAGTCAGGAAAATTACTTCCTAATTTCTCATTTATATTTTCCAACCTCTTTTCAGTCTCACTTATTTCCATCTTTGCATTGAAACCAGAGTATTATAATATATGTTGATTTAATTTGATAGGTCTT
>NW_020951477.1:0-1378 GCF_900497805.2 Vombatus ursinus
GGCTTTCTGGGGAGCTGTTACTATGGAAGTCCAAGGTGGAATCCACGCCAGAACTGATTGATTAGAGATTGAAGGAGATGGGGGTGGCATTTGGATATGTGAATGCATGTGTGTATGGGCAACTGTATGCACATGTAACTATGTGTATGTATGTGCAAGGTCCATTTTTACAGTATGTGTGTGCTTGTGTGCATGCCTGAGTGTGTGTGTGTGTGTGTGTGTGTGTGTTCCACTGATGAGCTGTTGGGCAAGGCTGTCCTCTAGGCGGAGGATTCCATTGGGTCAGGCATGTGAAGGAACCAGGCCAGAGGCTAAGCTGAAAGGCTCCATCAATATCCCATCTAAAGACTTGGCCTGGACATGGCCCCAATAAAAGCTAAATCATAACAAGTCCCCTGGTCCCAGGCTTGGCAGGCGGTGCCTTGGTGAAAGCTCGTGATTGGGCCCTGAGGTAGGCGAATTGCCCATCCCTCACAGGGAGCAGGAGAGGGGAGTGGAATGGGCGAGGAAGACAGAGAGCATGGGGGGTCAGGGGACAAGGGAGCCTAGGGACGTAGAGGAGGCCAGGGGACTTGTTATGATTTAGCTTTTATTGGGGCCATGTCCAGGCCAAGTCTTTAGATGGGATATTGATGGAGCCTTTCAGCTTAGCCTCTGGCCTGGTTCCTTCACATGCCTGACCCAATGGAATCCTCCGCCTAGAGGACAGCCTTGCCCAACAGCTCATCAGTGGAACACACACACACACACACACACACACACTCAGGCATGCACACAAGCACACACATACTGTAAAAATGGACCTTGCACATACATACACATAGTTACATGTGCATACAGTTGCCCATACACACATGCATTCACATATCCAAATGCCACCCCCATCTCCTTCAATCTCTAATCAATCAGTTCTGGCGTGGATTCCACCTTGGACTTCCATAGTAACAGCTCCCCAGAAAGCCAGCAAAGTGACCCTCCCCGAAGACAGCAGGTAAAACTAGCAACAAGGTCCCCAAATCCCCAGCCAGGGGAGCCTCCAGGGGCTAAGCCCTTCATTTTGTAGTTGAAAAACTAAAGTCCTCAGAGAGGGAGGGACTTAATCAAGGTCATTCAGGATCCTAGGAGAAGACTTCAGTGCTGAACTGGCTGGGGCTGGGGGGGGTGCGGTTTACTTTGCAGGCTTTCTGGGGAGCTGTTACTATGGAAGTCCAAGGTGGAATCCACGCCAGAACTGATTGATTAGAGATTGAAGGAGATGGGGGTGGCATTTGGATATGTGAATGCATGTGTGTATGGGCAACTGTATGCACATGTAACTATGTGTATGTATGTGCAAGGTCCATTTTTACAGTATGTGTGTGCTTGTGTGCATGCCTGA
>NW_020951478.1:0-101807 GCF_900497805.2 Vombatus ursinus
CTAAAACACTCAGCTGCACAGCCACAGAATGAGGGCAAGTCCAACAGCAGCCCAGAAGCCTGATGTTTCTCTGCTTTAATAAGATATCTATGGGCAGCCTCAGTGGGGGGGTAGAGGCTGGTCCCTCCATAGGGCCATTGACAGGAATTGTTGCCTTCCTGCCTCTACCCCCAAATTTTCACCCCCCTATCAGCTTTCTGCCTCCCTAGATATACATGGCAATAAAGAGGAAAAATCTTTTGTCTCCATCCCATAGACATATCACAATGTGGGAAGTGATTTCCCCCAGGGGAGCTCAAAGCAGAGCAGTGTCTGAGCAGGAACACCATTAGAGCCTCAGGGCCCTGGGCTGCCCTGATTCTGCTCTGGAGGCCACATTAACTCCACCCCAATGATATCTCATTCTCTTCTGTTTTGTCCCTGGTTCTCCACACAGCAATATTCACAGTATCTGGCCCTCTGGTCCAACCCACCCTGGCCTGGGTGGGGGAAGATGTCCTGCTGTCCTGTCACCTCTCCCCTAAGATGGATGCTCGAGAAATGACTGTGAAATGGGTCAGAGGTCCACTGGTTGTGCACATGTACCACATGGGCAATGAGGTGGAGGAAGTCCAGGCCCCTGCATTCCAAGGGAGGACAAAGATGCTGAGAGAGGACATGGCTGAGGGGAAGGTGACCGTGAGAATTCACCAGGTCCAGCCGTCTGAAACCGGCTGGTACATATGCTATTTCCAGGCAGACAGCTTTTACAATGAATCCAGCTTTGACCTTCAGGTAGCAGGTAGGCCCTCCCTTGGTCATGGGTTCTCTCTACAGCTGAAAGGGACATTCACACTATTGGCACTGACACAGATCTTTGGAGTGTGTAAAGTACTTTCCATACATTGCCTCATTGGAGTCTCACAAGTACCTTGTGGGTCAATATTTCTGTAACAATGACTACCCAGGCTAAAGACCCAATGGCCAGGTCTGTTATCTTTCAGCCCCTCAGTGTTCTCTGGTACCCATAAGGGGCTACCAGTCTCTCTGTCATTGGCTCAACTCCTCACCAATGATGTTCCTCCAATTTTAGAGGCTCTTTTGTACCCTTCCATTTAAGCATTTACTAGTCAGGTTAGTTTTTATACAGTGATATTTAATTCTACAGTGTCATGAGAAGAAATATAGAGATCCTGAGACCTGAGGACATTGTCCTTCCTACAGAGGCCACCTCAGTCTCTGGAAAGTTGGGGGGGGGGTCAAGAGAGTTCATGTTCACAGCTTAGCCCATTTCCCATATAGTGTAGTTCTATCAAGTTCCAAATACAAAGCCCTCTTGGACCTAAGTTGCAGGCACCCTGGCTTCTCAGGACTTCCCTTCTGTACTGGCAGCAACCTTGGAAGTTACCCTGGTTTGGTCTGAGTGGGGTGGGGAAACCACATTCTGTGTCTGAAAGGGAAAGGACTGACAAATGGACCCCACCCACGCCCTAAGCCTGTTTCTGGAGGGCCACTGTGCCTAAATTAGGGAGAGAAAGAGAGTACTTCCTTACCCAGCTCAGTGCATGGTACCTGTGCTGGGAATGAATAGAACTTCTACCTTCTCAGGACACAGCTAGGAGAGAGAGAGAGAGAGAAAGACAGAGACAGAAGAGATGGAGACAGAGAGACAGAGACAGAGAGACAGAGAGAGACAGAGACAGAGAGAGACAGAAAGAGATGGAGGAAGAGGGAGACAAAGACAGAGAGAGACAGACAGAGACAGAGACAGATAGAGACAGAGAGACAGAGAGAGACAGAGACAGAGATAGACAGAGACAGAGACAGACAGAGACAGAGACAGAAAAAGATAGAGACAGAGAGAAAGAGACAGAGAATGAATCCCAGTCTGGTGCTTTTGAAATCACAGCCAGTTTGTTTTGTGCATGCAGCCAATAGACAGAGGCTAGCCTCACCCACTTGGCAAGGAAACACAGTCTCAGGTCACTGGTATCTCCCACATAGGACCCTCCATGTTAGATCAGCTTGACAGGCACAAAGCAAAGCCCCCTTATGTTCACCCCTCTGTTTCAAATATTTGCATCCATATGCAATAGGCAGGGGTACATTCTGAACCCAGTTCATCTCCCCAGTTCAGATCAATCCTCTGGGAACTCTGGGCAGCCATGATTGACTTCCTTTCACCTGATTGCCCAGTGCCTTATAGGAAGGAATCTCAGAGCAGCCAATGGTGTAGAATCATATACGATCCCACAGAGTCAGAAGAAAATCACAATCATCTCTAAATGTAAAGTTTTGCAGATTCAGTAAAGCCAGGACTAATATTATACTAAAAATAGTATATATATTATAAAGCCCAGAAGCCTGGGCTCCCTCCTCACTTGGAAGTTTAGCTTATTTTACAGATGAGGAAACTGAGGCAAACAGTGTTAAGTAACTTGGTCATACAGCTTGTATTTGAGGCTGGATTTGAACTCAGGTGTTCCTGACTCCAGGGCTGACACTTTATCCACTGCACCACCTAGCTGCTAGGGATGATTGATGGCAGCTGGAGCCTTCCTGCCCCTGCCTCCAACCCCCCCCAGTCCCCAAACAGCTGAGCTATCTCCATGACTACCCAAGTTAATCCAAAGAGAGAATGTCTTATCTACAAATGAATCAGAGTTTGGAAAGGGGTCCCAGAAGTGGGTCCACAGCAAACCAGCAAATGATCCAGGAATAGACTCAGAGCTCTGAAGTCCTGGGATCTCTTGCCTCTCATCCCCCCCCCCCCCCCCCCCAACCTGCTCTCCCTCCTTGTCCCACATTGTCCTCTGACTTCCTTCTGCTCTGTCCCTAGACCTCCCTAGAGGACCCTTCATTGCGATTGGCCCTGCTGAGCTCCTTCAGGCTAAGCAGGGGGAGGATATCATGCTCCCCCGTCAACTGTCCCCTTAAGAGGGTTGCTAGGAAGATGATGGTGAAATGGTTCCCGAAACAAGACCCTTATGCACAGGTAATGAAACAAGGACAAGTTGGAGGAAACCCTGGACTCTGAGTTCCAAAGGAGGACTGAGCTGCTGAAACATGACATGGCTGAGGGGAAGGTGACCTTGAGAATCCATCAGGTCCAGGTTTCTGACACTGGTCTGTACTCTTGCCATTTCCTATCACCTGACTACTACAATGATGCCTACTTTGAACTGCAGGTAGCAGGTAAGTGCCACTTGGTCTATGGCTTCCTTCTGAAAGAACATTGCGTCAAATCCTTTCCTTTTACAAATGAGGAAAATGGGGCACAGGGAGTGAAGATGCTTTGACCAAAATCACGTAACTTGGAAATGGCCAGGCTGAAAGTCAAACTCAACTCCTCTTACTCCAAATTTGGGCATTTTCTTTTCACACTTCTTAGATGCCACATGTGTGAAATCAGGTACTCTGAGGAAGGGACCAACTCACTTTGAGAAGTGAACCTTGGCTCACAGCTTCCATTCTCTTCTCTCCCTTTGATCCTTCAGGTCTGGAGTTTCTCACTAAAGAATTATGGAGGACTTCCTGATGTCCAGGCTTCCAAAACTGAGATAATTATTTTCTCTCCTTAAAAGATGCTAGGTTTCATCTGGGACCCAAAGTCATACACTGACCAGTGTACTGCATGTCTGAGGTTTTTCCACTGTCATCTACTTATCTTACACCCTCTTTGGCCTAGTAAGAAATATTTACTGGATTCCTTTCAGGTACCCAGCTCTGTGCTAGGTGAGACTATGGAGGAAAGAAAGGAAGAAAACCTAGACTTATCCCTAGGAGACTTTCTAGTCTAGCTGGGGATATATGATAATTAACCTACCCCAAATAATTAGTCTATAGGAGAGTGAAAAGCAATATTGCTCATAGGTAGAATCCTGGACTTGGAGTCAGAAAGACCTCGGTCTAGATGTTGCCTCTGATTTTTATTAATTGTTTGAGCACAGGCAAGGGACTTAAGTTCTCTGAGCCAACTTAATTTCAAAAGAGAATTCATTCTAGCTGGATCCACAGGGACAAAGGTACAGGCCCTTTATGTATGAATTTATGCAGTTAGGTGGTGCAGTGGATAAAGTGTCAGCCCTGGAGTCAGGAACACCTGAGTTCCAATCCAGCCTCAAATACAAGCTGTATGACCAACTTACTTAACACTGTTTGCCTCAGTTTCCTCATCTGTAAAATAAGCTAGAGAAGTAAATGAGAAATCAGTACAATATCTTTTCCAAGAAAACCAAAAATGGGGTCATGAAGAGACAGACATGACTAATTGTTGAAAGAAAAAAAATATATAGCTAGGTCCCAATTAGTCTGAACTGAATATTCGAGTTCACCTCATTTGAAGTTATAATTATATGAAATATGGCAATTGGTTCTAACCCAATGAGAATATGCAGTGGGGATTCAAATTCAAAATTCAAATATCGCTTCCATATTGTAAGGGCTAGGAGTGGGGTACCCCCATGATTTGGAAAATATGAATAGAATTTTTTGGCCTTTCCTTTGTACCATGGAAGAAGTCTGAATTATTATAGTATTAAAAGATGAAATACGTTGATATTCCACAATACTATGCACATATATTTTATGCATTTCCGAGTTTTTAAACTTTTCCTATGTTTTCTGAGGGCTTTTGTGTGTGGCCTGTGGTTTCCACAAAACACCTCCCAAATACCCATTTAATTTCTCATGCCAACCCCCAACACACCAAGCTTCCATGGGGAAAGTAGTGATGTGGAAGGGATAACTGGAATGTAATGTAATGTTCAGGGATTCATTATGCAAACTAGTCAGGACCTAGCTGTATAATGAAGTGGTAGATCATATGGACCATAACTTAGTTCAATTCCAAAAACAATTATTTAGCACCTACAGACCCTTATGGACTGGTGGGGGAGATAGAAAGTTTAGAGAAGACAGGTCCCTCCCTTCATGTTGCCCAGTTTAGGAAAGGCATAAGATAGTAAGATGTAATAACGGTAATACACAATACTACAAGATGAGGGCCTGAGAAGGTACAAAATGAAATGACTGATGGAGAAGGTCAGTGGTACAGGAATCAGGGAAGGCTTCCTGGAGATGGGGACATTTGAATTGGAATTTAACAGTGTGGCAGGGATTCAACAGGAAGAGAAGGAGGAAGGGCATTCCCAGCACAGGGAACTGTATCAGCAAAATCATGGCAGCTGGAAGAGCAGGTCATCTTGAGGGCACAATGTGTGGCCCAGTCTGACTGAGGCGTGGAGCACATGGAGGAAGGTGGGATGAAGAGTGAGGAGGTTAATCCTCTATGAAGGCCAAGGGAAGTGGGGTGTGTTCCAAAACAGAGTCCCTGAAGGTTTGGGGGGGGGGGCAGGAATGGCCTAGGGGCAGGGCAGGAATGGCCTAAGTGGGGCCACATGCAGAGTAGAAGAGCCTGGTAGATGTTTGTAGGGTGGAGGGAGGGAATAGAGGAGGGAAAATATGTCTGGAAGGTAATGGAAGATTCCAGGTAAAAGATAAAGAGGGCTTGTGCTGGTGTGGTCCCAGGGAGAATGGAGAGGAAAGGAAGGCTGGGAAAACTGTTCTGAAGGCAGGATGAAGAAGAATTAACAGAGCTTTTGATATTCCTGAGGGAGACAGTGGGCATCAGAGATTTCCTCAGAAATAAGGGAATAGGCGAATCATGGTGACTCTGATTTTAAAATGGTGAATCAAAAGGAGAGACTGATTTAAGAAGGACAAATATGAACTCAGTGTGTGACATGGGGAGTTTGGGATGCTGAAAAGGCATCTAGGTGGAGGTATTCTGAGATTAGGTCTTAAACACAGAAGAAAGGTCAGGGTTGGAGATTTAGGTATAAAAGTCAGGTGCTTTGAGTGGTTAGTTAAACACATTTAATTAAAGTTAATGAAAGGTTTTACAATTATTGAGAGAAAAGAGGATTAAAAACAGAACCTTGACCAACATTGGGCCCTCTACCCCCAAATTGGTTGAGATAAAGAGCCAGTGAAGGAGACAGAGGAGTCCACAGAGAAGTTGGAGGAGGATCAGGAGAGGGTCTTCTCTCTGAAGTCAGTGGAAGAGAGAATAACAAATGTCCCAGAAGGGCTTGAGGGGAGGCCAACAATATCAGAGAGGTCGCAGACAATGAAGACTCAAAGAAGTCCAGGGGATTCCTTTATTAGGAAGCTATTGATGACTTTGGAGAGAACATTTCAAGAGAATGGTGTTGAGGAACAAGCCAGGCTGAGGGGGGATAGAAGGAAAAATGTGGTATGATCCAGAGGTACTTTTGTGGGGCAGAAAACTTTCCCTCCAATTTTAGGAGCAAAGGGATAATTACACCATTGAAAGCATTAGAACTGGGGAGATGCCCATATCTTTAAGCCAATGGGAAGGAGCCACTAGAAAAGGAGACACTGAAGATGTATGAATGAGGGGATGATTATGGAGCAGGGTCCTGGGGAGGGAAGGAGAAGAGGGGACAGGATCAGTGGCACAGGGAGAGGAATCAGCTTTAATGAGTAGGGAGGTCTCTCCTTCTGTGGCCAGAGAAGAGAAGAGAGGGAGTGAGGAGGAAGGAAGGGGAGGGAGAGGCCTCACACTCAGGCTCACCCTGGACTGTCTCATCAGGACTCAACTTTCCCATGGAACCTCAGAGCTGGAAGGGAGCGCAGAGACCACCATGTCCAGCCAGCACCTGAAGGGAAATCCCTGAAATGCCTCAAACACATGGTCATCCAGCTCCTGACTGAAGACTTTCAGTAGAAGGAGGCCTTGAACCCTTCTGAGGCAGCCCATCCCACCTGGGGCAGCTCTCCTGGGCAGGAAGGCTAATTAGGCCCCCAGCCACTTCTAGCTGCTCCCAATTCAGCCTCTGGGGCCAAAAGAAAGAAATTAGACACCTTCTTCAGGACGCTGCTTCATCTGGTAGAAGTCAGAGATTATTATGGTATTAAAAGATGAAATATGTTGATATTACACAATACTATGCACATATATTTTATGCATTTCTGAGTTTTTAAACTTTTCCTGTGTTTTCTGTGGGCTTTTGTGTGTTGCCTGTGGTTTCCACAAAACTCCCCCCAAATACCCATTTAATTTCTCATGCCAACCCCCAACACACCAAACTGCCATGGGGAAAGTAGTGATGTGGAAGGGATAACTGGAATGTAATGTAATGTTCAGGGATTCATTATGCAAACTAGTGAGGACCTAGTCAGGATCTAAGCAGTTAAAGGGCTGTCTCTTTGTACCCCATAAACAGACCCTATAATGTCATCTGGTTCACAAACTGATTTTAAAGGGTTAAGTTCATTTCCCCAACTAGAGAATGAGATCCTCAAGGGCAGCACCTACATTGTTTGTGTTCTCTCCCCTGCTCCTTCCCTACCCCAAGGGCCTAGGACAGGTCTGGGTAGGCCCATAGAAGACTCTCAGTAGGGACATCTGACTTTGAAAGAAAGTCCTTCTCTGAAATGTTTTAGAATGGGCCCTAAAGTAGAGAAGGGGAACTTCTGAACCGTGCACCAGGGCTAGCCCTGGAGTAGACCATTATCCAACCTCAAGACGATGTCCTTCTGGCCATAGTTTCAGTTCAGAGCAAAATTAGCCTCCTGAAAAGCTGCCCTTTTGTAGAACAGAATAGTTCCAATCTGAGGTTCCAGCTAGTAGAGACCTTATTCATCATTTACATCTAAGCTCTTATTTCACATTTGGGAAACTGAGGCCCAAAGCAGCAAAGAGACTTATTTACCCTTAGGCCCTGATAAGTGCCAGTGATGGGATTGGTCCCCAATATCCCTACTCCAAGTCTATCTTTTTCTTTTGTTTAAAAGGCGGATCTCCAGTTTCTCCTTTCCCAAATCTGTCTTGCACATGCTGCCAGATTCATTTCCCCTAAAACACAACTTTGGTTATATCACTTTAACTGCTCAAGAGACTTCCATGGCACCCTATTGTTGTAGAGTCCTCTACAATCTGGCCCCACCATAACTGTTCAATGTCATGGTTCCTCCCAATGCTCTATTGCCCATGTTACCAATGAGGATATTGAAGCACTGGACTTCTGGGATTAGAAGAGATGGAAGGTTACTTGCAAGAGGGGCAAGACGCTGACAGAGACTCTTTTGGCATTGAAGACCAATGGTACGGATGTTAGAGGTTATCTAGGACCCGTCCTCTATTTACTGAGGAAGAGACTGAAGCCCAGTGACCTCAGTTCACTTAGCCATTAAGGTATAGAAACACAATTTGAAACCAGATCTGATTTTCCAAGTCTGGGGCTGTTTCTTCTCTCCTGTATCATCCTGCTGCCCCAACCCCCTCCTTTTATAGGTGGTTAAACCAAGGCCCAGAGAATGCAACGGACCAATGTGACAGTTTAGTGGAAGGTTGATTCCAGGGCTGCTGGAGTCCAGGCTGCTCAGCTAAAATCCAGAGAGAATTTCTCAATGGGGATGTAAGAACCAACCCCAGAAGGGACTTTAGCACCTGTGGTATCAGGAGACCTGGCCTGGGTCTCAGGAGACCTGGAGTCTGGTCCTGTCTCTGTCATTACCTCAGTGGACCCTCCAGGACAAGTCTCTTCCCCTCTCTGCTCTGTAGTCTTCTGTCTAATGGTGGGGTTAGACTAGATGCGATCTAAGGTCCCATCATCCTCTTAAAGTCTCTGAATCTATAAGGACACAGCTGTGAGGTAGTGGGAAGAGGCCTGCATTGGGAGTCAGAGGACCCAACCTTCAGTCTTGGCTCTGTGACTTACAAACTGAAGGAAGGAGGGGCCCTATCTTTTATTTTCCTCTCTGTAAACTGTCAACCTGAAAGTTTGGTTAAAGAAGGCTAAGAGCTAGGTGATAAGTAAATCCATATTGTTTATTCCCTTAAGTTAGCTGAATCAAGCAATTTTAGCAGGATATTTAAACCCTGACTCAGGATGTCTGCGTTAATTGATAGGCAAATGTCAGATCCAGGATATCTGTGCTTCCTTTGCCATCAAGATGAGAAAAATTCCCATTATTCAAGGTAGTGTCTGGGTTACAAGCTCCTTAGTGTTCATAACCATATGAATGCTCTTGATCAGCTTTAGCTGTTGACATAGGAAGGGGCATTCTCAGTTCACTCAGGAAGAAAAGATCAATTCAGGTTTTTGGCCCTTGTTGGGGCTCAATTGATCTTAAATGATTATCAAAACCGTGGAAGCTGGGCTCCATTCTTTCTAAGCTCTCTTCCAGTTCTTCCATTCTCTCCCCTGAAGTCCTGGGGAAACTTGGTTTGGGGGGATGTTTAGAGGCTGGTGGGCGGGGGGGGGGGGGCGGGGAAGACTGCATCATCTGTGCACAAAGCAGTGTCCCTGCCCAGGATTTCCTGAATCCTGATGCCCTCTATGCTCCCACCCCTAACCTGGGCCACAGGGATCAGGGTCTGGGGTTTCCCTTACCTAATTTCCACAATAATGGAGTTTGGGGATCTGATTTCAGAGCGTCTCCCCACATCTCAGAAGACACTGCCTATAATGATTGCTGCTGTAGTCCTGGTGGTCTTCACTGGTTCCCTCATGGTGACTTGTTTCTTCCGCAAAACAAAACTCCAGAAAACCAGAGGTAAGAGGAGAGCCCTGGCTTTAGGTCTTTAATCCTTCCATTACTGGACCCTGTGATTATTGCTGTGAGAGGGATCTGAGGATCCCCTGATTTGCTGGCCTAAGGCGCCTCTCTTGGATCTGAACATATGGTCTGACTCTGGGCTGAGGGACCTGAGCTTTGCTGGGATGACAGAGAGATTCCTGAGTGGTCTCTGTGCTAGGTGGGTTGTGTCAAAGGTGGTCATCCACTGGGAGGCAGGAGGATGGACTCTTGGGGAGAAACCTCCTAGTCATGTTCTCACCTCAGCCTAATCCTCCACAGATCCTCCTCCAAGAATTGGTTTCTGGGTTACTTTCTAGGTGTAGGTGGGGGGATGGGAGCTGCTGGGGCTGCCCTTTGCCAGGCTGCCTGTTCCCAGAGCTGTTCCCTTCAATACTTGAGTGTGCACCTGGTCCCAGGAACCAGCCCCAGTCAATCCCTGGGTGTCCTAGTCTGCTCTCCCTTTCTCCCTTGGCCCTAACCCAGCCCCCCTCAGCCCATGCCCTGCCCTTCTCTAGGCCTACAAGCTCACAGGCTGACTCAGGGAATTAGGTAATTTTTACTTGAATTAAAAAGTTAATCAATCATTTCTAGGTGTGGTTTGGACTTTGTCTCATCTGACTCTCATTTATCTGTTTACTGAAGCAGTCTTGTCCCAGGTGCCAGCTGCTCTCCCCGGACTCCTGGTGATGGGATATGGGCCCAAGCTGAGACCTTTGCCCCAAAAAGAATCTGGCTCCCATTTGTCTACGGGCCCCAGAAAACCCTTAAACTTTTTTGCTAGGCAATGGGGGTAAGTGACTTGCCCAGGGTCACATAGCTAGTAAGGTTCAAGTGTTTGGTCTGAGGTCAGATTTGAACTCAGGTCAGTCCCCCTGACTTCAGGACTGGTGCTCCATCCACAACGCCACTTAGCTGCCCCTCCCTAAAAAAACATTGTTTTGACCTCACTTTGGCCTCAAACGGCTACCTGAGGCTATATTCCACTCAACGACTTTTCTTTATTGACTCTCCTTATCTCTCTTTGAAAGCCCTAGTCCCACCTTAGATCCTCTTCCTTGCAGTCCCCTTCATTATCTATTCAATTTATCTATCCCCAATGTCTATTCAATCTCTCAGACTTTCCAATTGGAATTCACCCCCAGTCACCCAGATCCTCTGCCCAGCCTCTCCTGTGGTCACTCAAAATTACTGGAGTGTATATAAGATCCACCCCTGCCCCCATTTAAAGCTGAGACTTTCTCATGCTTGCTCATCCTTAAGGGTGTCACTAATGTTCAGATTCCTTAAGAGTCTGGCCTGCATGATTTATCTCTAATAAACTTTTGCTCTGGCTGAAAGAAGATTTGGATTGAATTCATTCAGGCAGGGCCCGCATGTTGTGATTTTGGGGTTCCAGCACCCCTAAACCTCTAGACCTCATCACTGGCAGCTGGGCTCCCTGTCACTGGCCGCTGTCTCCAGCTCCTCTGTCCTAAATGAGGCTGCCTTCTCCCTATGCTCCTGCCCCTGGTCAACTGAGGCCCTGGACTGAGGGGGGACAGCTGGGTCATATGCTGAAGGCAGTAGACTATCTACCTGGAGCCCAGCCAGGGCCCCCGGCCCCCTGACTTGTTGTCTTTCACCTGAGGCTGTGTCCCTTCAGTTATCAGGCATTCTACTCTGCCCTGTGCCTGGAAGATTCTTATTTGTCCAGTTCGATTCGGTCTTTCAATTAAAATTTGTTTTAGAAAACAACTTATTCCTATTTTAAATTCATTTCCTTAAGATTTTATTAGTATATAGCACTTATTTTTATCTTCTCTCTAATTTGGTTCTTACTGATCCTTTTCCATTTTTATTTTCACACATCCTAGCTGTGTGACCCTGGGCTAGTCACCTACCTCTCAGTGCTCTGTATGATTCGAGGTTGTGGAGGAGGCACAGACCAGAATTGATAATGAAAATTCCTCTTCCAGAATTCTCTGGACCAATGAAATCCCAAGTCTATTCTCTTAGCCTTTAGAAAATCAGTAATAATTGCTTTTATAAGGTTCCATTATTTAGAAAATAATTTAGCTTAAATCTGCATTGTTTTAAATGATTTTTATTTCTTATTTCTTCATTTACAAATGTATTACATTTACTTTATCAAGATATTGCTAACCCTTATAAAACAACTGATTTTGTTTTATTGACAGTAGAGATTATTCCATGGAGTCCAGCTCCAGAAGGAGAACAGAGAAGCAGCAGGGACCCACTAGTTTCTTCTGGGAGACTCCAGCTATCCCCCAGGCTACCAGCTATTGTATCCATTCTTGATACAGGAAGGAGAAGGCTGAGCAACAGGAATAGATAGCAATGCCTTCTTTTGTGCCCCCTTTCCCTCCCTCAGGGGGTGTAGGGTAGGTTCAAGGAAGTACAGTACCTCTGGTGTGAAGGCTGATGAGCCCTACTCAAGGCTGCTTATCCACCTTTTGTGTCCACCTGGTTCTCCCAACTCTTACTTGTGGTTCCAAGAAGCTGTATAGAAAAGGAATCTTGGGAGCAGTTAGGTGGTGCAGTGGATAGAGCACTGGCCCTGGATTCAGGAAGACCTGAGTTCAAATTTGGCCTCAGACACATAACACTTACTAGCTGTGTGACCCTGGATGAGTCACTTAACCCCATTGCCTAGCCAAAAAAAAAGAATAGAAAAAGAATCTCTAAATCTTTTAAAATGTTTATTACACACAGCTGAGAACAAAAGAAAACTTACAAGGAAGCTAAGAAAAGCTGGACAGCTCTGAACATAATATAATATTTATTGAATATTTTCTTGAAATGAAAATTTATTGCTGTCTATTTTGATTGATCTCTACTGTGCACATGGCAATGCTTTTTTTTAATTTTTAGTTTTTAAGTTCAAAATAAATTAATAAAAAACAATAAAAGATAAAATAAAATGTTTATCGTACCTCTCTTTGTGGTGGCAAAGAACTGGAAATTTCAGGAATGCCCATCAATTAGGGAATGGCTGAGCAAGTTGTGGTATATGAATGTAATAGAATATTATTGTGCTATAAGAAATGATGAGCTCAATGATCTTAGAAAAACATGGGAGGACTTGCATAAAATAATGAAGAACACAATGAGCAGAAACAAGAGAACATTATAGTAACAGCAATATTGCCTTATCAACAACTTTGAATAAGTTATTTTGACTATTATAAATACCCAAATTAACCACAAATGACATGGGAGGAAGGACATTATCTTGCATCCAGAAAAGGAGCTGATAAATTTAAGTACATATAGAATAATTTTACATATTTATATGTGCACATATATATATACATATATACACAAACATGTATATTCACTCATGTATGTACATATATACATACATATATACTTATTTGTGTTTACTGGTAATCATCTCTGGTGGGCGAGGGTGTAGGGAAGAAAAAAATTTTGCACGGTAATTTTGTTGTACATTTGAAAATTATAGCAAGCTGTGCATAGTAGATTTGCATTTTCATGTGCAATCATCTTTTTTATTGTACTATGTTATAGAAATGTTTGTTTTATTTCATAAATTAAAAATGAAATAAATTTAAAAAAATGAAAGTGGAAGCTGGATTAGGAATCAGGAGAACTAGGGTCAAATCCTATCTCTGGCACTTATGAGGCAGGCACTCAGGGTAAATAAGTCCCTTTATTTCTTTGGGCCTCAGTTTCCCAAATGTGAAGTGAAAGCTTTGAATTAAATGATGAATAATGTCTCTTCCAGTTGGAAACTCAGATTTGAACTACTCTGTTCTATAGAAGGGCAGCTTTTCAGGGAGCTAATTATTCTCTGAGCTGTAGCCATGGCAGAGGGAAATTCTCTTGAGGCTGGATGATGCCAAAGTCCAAGGCTAACCCTGATCCCCAGTCCAGAAGTGTCCCTTCCCTGACTCAAGGCTCTTCCTAAAATGTTTCAGAGCAGGGTTTTTCTATCAAGGTAAGATGTCTCTATTGAGAGTCTTGTACTGGCCTGCCCAGACTGTCCTAGGCCCTTGGGGAAGAGAAGGAGCAGGGGAGAGAAGTCAAACAATGTGGGTCTTCCCCTGTGGAGCTCACTGTCTAGTTGGGGAAATGAGCTTAACCCCTCTAAATCAATTTGTGAACCAGATGACACTGTACGGTCTGCTTGTGAAGTATAGACAGATAGCCCTTCAACTGTTAAGAGATCCTATCTCTGATTTCCACTAGATGAATCAGGGTCCTGGGGAAGTGGCCTGATTTCTTCATTTTGGCTCCAGAAGCCCATTTGGGAACAAGAGCTAGAATTGGTACAGAGGTCTATTTAACCTTCCTGCTCAGCAGACCTGGCACAAGTGGGTGGAATGGGCAGCCTCAGAAGGCGCCAAAGATACACTTGCATGAAATAATAAATAGTGAAATGAGCAGGACCAAGAGAATGATGTATATAGTAACAGCAACTCTTGCCTGCTTAATGTGGCAGGTAGGGATCCCATCTCGTGGTTGAAGCACAAAAAAATGTACAAAAAACTTCTGCAAATGTGATTCTACTCACCATCGGCAAATGGAATGTGCACACAATTATGGACAATACTAAATCCAGTAGACCTTAAAGACAAACAGCTCTTGTTTTGAGAGAACTTAGCTAGTATTGCATCCAAATGGCAGCCCTGAGTGAAACAAGGCTGGTAAATGAAGACCAGCTTGCCAAAGTCAGAGCTGGATACACATTTCTCTGGAGTGGACTCACTGATGGGACTTTTGTGAGACTGGCATAAGTTTCACAAAACTAATCTAGTCAACAAGTTTGTATGCCTCCCAAAAGAAGAGAATGACAGACTCATGACAATGTAATTTCCACTTTCAGGAAAAGTGCCATGCCACCATTATGAGTGCACATGCTCCCACCATGACAAACCTTGTTGAGGTCAAAGAAAAATTTGATGAAGACTTGGGTACCCTCATCATCAGTGTGCTGAAAGAAGACAAGCTTATAATTCTGAGTGACTTCAATGCTAGAATAGGCACAGACATCACAAGGATTCCTTGGGACAATGGAGTTGAAAAGAGCAACAGCTATGGTCACTTTCTACAGAAGACTTGTGCATCTTATGACCTTCTCAGGAAAGGTCATTCTCCTCTCTCCTAACTCTCAAAACTTATCTTCCTCACAACTCAGAAAGCCCCTAATCTTTCTTCCAGTTAGAAATCAGATAATCTAATCTTGTATCTTGATTTATATCCTGTTAATTGTTGTCTTTTAATGCATAAAAAATCAGTTCCCTCAAGTACTAAGGGTCCAAGACCAACCCTGAGGAAGCCTGGTCCTGATTTGTTATTCAACTGGCATGTATTGCTTAATAAATTGACATGCTTGAAAGCATGAACCTTTGTTTCCTCAGTCATTTCAATCCATCTATCCACCACAAAGTCCACGAGAGCTCTTGCATTCCCTCTTTTAGAAATGTTACAAAATAATTTTTCTTGGCATCATATTTAAAGTCTTTGTTCTTGCCTGGCTGAGAAACCAGAATCATCTGTCGGGTTTTAAAGCCCTTCATAACCTGGCTCCTTCCTCGCTTTCCAATGTTCTTAGTCTTTACTGTCCTCTGTGAACGCTAGGACCCAGTGACACCAGTCTGCTTGCTGTTCCTTGCCCAAGACCAACTCCACACCCAGCTCTGTGTCTTCTCTTTGACTGCCTATCAGTCAGGAAAGACTGATTAACTACCTTCTATGTGCCAGGCACTGTGCTAAGTTCTGCCCAAAGAAGCTTACCATTTAATGGAGGAAGACAACTAGGAAGCTGAACTGGGGAATGCCTTCTGTGTGCCAAGCCCTGTGATAAGTGAGGTTGTGGAAGGGAGAAGGAAAGCAGGTCTGGTCTTATTCTTGAGGGATTTACAGTCTACCTGGGGAGATGTGGTGACCAATAGGCTTTATTTTTTAAAAATTTTGTTTATTTTTAATTTTCAACCTTTACTGTTATAGATATTGAATTCTAAATTTTTACCCCTCCCTGTCCTTCCCGTTCCCAAGACAGCATGTAATCTGATATAGGTTATACAAGTACAATCATAATAAACATATTTCCACATTAGTTACGTTGTGAGAGAAGAATCAGAACAAAAGGGAAAAACCACAAGAAGGAAAAAACAAAAAAAACAACAACAAAAAAGAGAAAATAGTGTGTTTCCTTCTGCATTCAGACTCCATAGTTATTTCTCTGAATGTGGATAGCATTTTCCATCATGAGTCTTTTGGAATTGTCTGAGATCATTGCATTGCTGAGAAGAGCAAAGTCTATCAAAGCTGGTCATTGCATAATGTTCCTGTTACTGTGTACAATGTTCTCCTGGTTCTGCTCATTTCACTCAGCATCAGTTCATGTAAGTCTTTCTAGGCTTTTCTAAAGTCTGCCTGCTCATCATTTTTATGGAACAATAGTATTCCATTACATTCATATACCATAATTTGATCAGTCATTCCCCAATTGATATGCACCCCCTCAATTTACAATTCTTGGCCACCACAAAAAGAGCTGCTATAAATATTTTTGTACATATGGTTCCTTGTCTCATTTTTATGGTCTCTTTGGGATGCAGACCTAGAAGTAGTATCACTGGGTCAAAGGGTATGAACAGTTTTATAGTCCTTTGGATATATTTCCAAATTGTTTTCCAGAACAGTTGGATCACTTCACAACTCCAGGAACAATATCTTAGCAGCTCTATTTGCTGACATCTTCTCCAATATTTATCATTTTCCTTTTTTGTCATGTTAGCCAATCTGATAGGTACCTCAGAGTTGTTTTGATTTACATTTCTCTAATCAATAGTTATTTAGAGCATTTTTTTATTTGATTATAGATAGCTTTAATTTTTTTCATCTTAAAACTGCCTATTCATAACCTTTGACCATTTATCAATTGGGAAATGACTTGCATTCTTATAAGTTTGACTCAGTTCTGTATATATATTTATAAATGAGGCCTTTAGCCCTTGTGCTAATAGTTCTTTGAAATTCTTTTTAACATTTCTTTATTTGGAAATAATCAGTTGGATTGGTTAGCTTTCAATTTTTTAATATCAAAACAGTGTTGTTTAAAATACTTTATATGCTTAAGTGGTTTCTTTTGAATAGGTGAAAAGGTAATGAAAATTATTTTCAGGTTCTCTGAAATGTCTAAAAAGGGAAAATAAACATTTTGAAATACAATAGAACTTTGAATACCTTTTAGTAAGCAATTGTAAATTTTACTTCAGATTTTCCTTAATGGATGAAAAATAGATTATAACTTTTCTAGTTAAATTCAACCATAACCATTAGTAATTATGGTGCCAGTAATTACAATCTATGGGAGAAAAACCGTATCTTAAGAACTCCAGATATTTTTAAGTAACAATTTGAAGTTTAAAGTGCATCAACTTCTGTGTTCATGTTTTATAAGATGCATTAAGTTTTAAATGAGGTTAATCTTGTCTGAAAAAAGTAAATGAGTGTCCAGACTATCTCCCTAATAGTACAGTACTTGGAATTGTGTTTTTAATGACTGTAGTGTTGAAAAAGAACTAATGTGCAGAAAATAAAGAAATTACAATAGCACTTCTAGGGCTATATCCCAAAGAGATCATACAAATAGGCAAAGGACCCACATGTACAAAAATATTCATAGCAGCTCTTTTTGTGGTGGCCAAGAATTGTAAATTGAGGGGGTGCATATCAATTGGGGAATGACTGATCAAATTATGGTATATGAATGTAATGGAATACTATTGTTCCATAAAAATGATGAACAGGCTGACTCCAGAAAAACCTGGAAAGACTTGTATGATCTGATGCTGAGTGAAGTGAGCAGAACCAAGAGAACATTGTACACAATAACAGCCACATTGTGTGATGACTAATATTGATAAACTTAACCCTTCCCAGCAACACAAGGATCTAAGACATCTCCAAAGGCCTCATGATGGAAAATGCTATCCACCCAAAGAAAGAACTATGGAAGTTGAGTTGCTATTTTTTTTCTCTTCTGTTAAGTTTTATTTCCTCTTTCTGGTGGTTCCTCCTACTGGTTCTAGTTTTTACTTACAACATCACTAATGTGAAAATATGTTTAATAGGAATGTACATGTATAGCCTATATCAGATTGTGCACTCTCTTGGAAAGGGTGATAGGGAGGAAGGGGGAGAAAATTTTTAAACTCAAAAGCATATGGAAGTGATTGTTGATAAATCAAAATAAATTAATAAAAAATGATGATTATTAAAAAAAAGAAAATAAAGAAATTACATAGCAAAAAAAAAAAAAGAAATGAGGCCTTTATCAGATACACTGGCTATAAAAAATTGATTCTTAGCTTTCTGCTTCCCTTCTACTCTTGGTTGCATGACTAATATGCTTTAAAAAAAATATCTGTCAAAGTGAACAGGAGTATGGCCTGGTGGCTAAAACACTGGACTCAGAGTCAGTAAGAAGTGGATCCAGATGCTGCCTTTGACTCTTATTTTCTGTGTGACCACAAGCAAGTCAATGAACTTCTCTGTGCCAAGGTAATTTCAAAAGACTATTCATTCCAGCTGTTCCTACACTGTCAAAATGACTGGTGCTTAATGGAGAGAAGTAGATAATAAAATGTTAGATATAGGGGCCATGATTTCTTTCAATTCCATAAACATATATTAAGCACCTACTGTATATAGATACCACTACTTTGGTAGATAAGATACAAAGTTTAGACAAGTCTTGCCATGAAGTTGCTAATTTCAAGAAGGTGATAAAATATCAAGAGATATAACTTTAATACATAATAATATAGCAGAAGGGCATGAAAAAGTTGTAAAACAAAATGATATATGAAGATTGTTGGGGAAGATGTTAATGACACTGGAATCAAGAAAGGCTCCCTACAGGTGGTGATATTTGAATTGGATTTTATAAGATTAGGAGGGACTCAACAGGAAGAAAAGGAAGATGGATGGTCCAAGCACAGTGAACTGTGTGAGCAAAGGCATGGAAGCAGGAAGGGCAGGGCATTTTCAGGGCACAAGATCTGGTCCATTCTGACTGAAGCACAGAGCACATAGAGGAAGATGAGATGAGGCTGGAAGGGCAGAATGGCACCAGACTGGGGAGGTTAGCCCAGTGTGAAAACCAAGCAAACCAGAGTGAGTTCCACAATAAAGAGCCCCTGAAAATTCTGAAGGGCAGGAATGGCCTGAACAGTGCTATGTGTCGGGAAGATGAGGCTGGCAGTTGACGGAAGAATGGAGGGAGAGAGTAGAGGTGGGGAAACATGTATGGAAGCTAATGGAAGGTTCCAGGCAAAGGGGTGCTTATGCCAGGGTGGTCCCAGTGAGAATAGAAAGGAAAGAAAGTCTGGGAAAGCTGTTCTGAAGGCAGGATGAAGAGGAATTGGCAGTGCCTTTGATGTTAAGGAAGAGAGAAACAGTGGGCATCAGAGATTCCTGAAACACAAGGGAATGGGTGAATGAAGGTGCCTCCGATTTTGAAATGGTGAGTTCCAGAGGACCAGCTTTGGGAAGGATAATAATAAACTCATTGTGTGATGTAGTGAGGTTAAGGAGCTGAAAAGATATCTAAGAGGAAAAGTCCTAAGAGGAGAAGTTGTTTGAGTTGAGGGTCTTGAGCACAGAGGAAAGGTTGGAACTGGAGATGTAGATCTGAAAGACATGTGCTTAGTGGAGGTTTTTAAAGACATTTAGGAAATAAAAGTGTCATGACTATGACTGAATGATATGAATGAATGAATGAATGAATGAATGAATGAAAAACATTTATTAAACATTATATGCCAAGCATTGTTCAAAGTTCTGGGCACACAAGTACAAAAAGTGAGACAGTCCCCGTCCTCAAATAGCTTGCATTCTTTTTTTTTAATTAATTTATTTTGATTTATCAACAATCACTTCCATATTCTTTTGAGTTTAAAATTTTTCTCCCCCTTCCTCCACACCACCCTTTCCAAGATGGTGCACAATCTGATATAGGCTATACATATACATTCCTATTAAACATATTTTCACATTAGTGATATTTTAAGTAAGAATTAGAACCAATAGGAGGAATCACCAGAAAGAGGAAACTGACCAGGTAAAGAAGAGGCTGCAACCTCCCAAGAAGAATGGAGGCCAGTTGCATGCCTCTGGAGGTCCTAGTTGGAGGATGGTGTCTGTGTCTTCCAAACCTATTTCAGGGATTTTGACTCCTAAAAATCTTAAGATTTATGTAGAAGTTGATAAAATACATCTTGCTCCTAATTTCCTCTTTGGTTGGAATAAAAGAAAGGTAGGACAAGAACAAAGGCCCAGGGAAAGTACCTAGGCCTCAGTCCTTCCTTCCTGATGTTTGTTTGCCAGCACCAAAAGCCTTGACATTTGCATGGCATTCTACCCAGCAGAAAGTCTTGTTGTTACCCTATGCCTATTTAAATGTAAATACTGAATGACAGCACAGGGAGAGGGTTAGAGGATGGCATATTAAGAAGATATGCTGAAGTGAGTAAATATAAGAACTGGGAAAGAAAAGCACCATGGAGAGCATTTGGGGGAGGAGCAATGAAGAGGACAATGGGAGAGACATTGCTGTGGGGCCATCTTATAGACCACCTGGAAGAATTAGACAAGGAACTTGAAAAATGAATCACAAACCTGGCATGGAAGAATTCTATAGTAGTGATATAGCAGTAACTACAAAGACATCTCCTAAAATGTTCTTTCTTCTAATCCCAGAGTCATAATAATAATAATAAAGTTTTGCTTCAGAGAAGAGTTGAGAAAATGCAGTTCTCTCCCTTCATTGCAGTGGTGGGGGACTATGGATATGGAATAGTACATGCTGTCAGATGTGGCTGCATAATGTCAGATTCAGTTAGTTTTATTCAACTGCTTTTTGTCTTCTTTAATATTTGTTGCAAGTGATGGCCTGATAGCAAGGAAATGGGGAAAGATAGATTCAGAAATGAAGGTATTGTAAAGACAAGACATCAATAAAAAGAAGCTAAATTTTTTTTTTTAATGTTTAGCTTGACTTACGGAAATTTCACACTAGAAAAGGTAGAGGAAATGACAAAGTGAACAGATATCTTGGACCAGATTTTGACAAACAATGAAAAACTGGTTTCTTGAGTAGAAATGTATGAAACCTTGGCATCATTGATCAATACATATTATAATTTGTGATAGAGAAGAGGAAAGCCAGACATAGGATGACATGTAGCCTCGATTTGGGGACAGCAGATTTCAAAGGGTTTAGAAGTAAGATAGGCAAATTCTAATGCTCTAAAAGTCTAGAGGGGTGGTTAGTCCAAGAGATGGGAATCTTGAGAGTGAAATTTTAAACATGTAAGCAGAAATTTTTCCAGTAAGATGACAAAAGGGGAGGAGACTAAAGAGACCAATGTGCATGCACTAAGTACTTCTTGACCAACTGACATTTTAAAAAACATGTTGTTCATGGCTACTACGGAAATGTGTGTTGCATGACTTCACATGTACAATCAACATCATCATTTCAAGCAAGTCATTCCATGATGTTCTGAAATCAATCTGTTCATCATTTCTTACAGCAGGGTATTCCATCAGCGCTGTCAATCTCAACTCAAGAGAAAACAGCCACTATAGCAAAATTGAGGTCTTTAATCTGGGCAAGTGAGTTGCAGCTCTGAGTGCCACACAGTTAGTCTCTAATTAGGTGACCGGGGAAGGCACTAAGGAAAACCCCCTTATGCTCCCCACTACATTTCAAATATCTGCATCCTCATGCGATAGACAGGGGGTGCATCTTGAACCCAGTTCTTGTCGCCAGTTCAGAACAATCCTCTAGGGTGTCTGGGAAGCCATGAGGGACTTCCTTTCACCTGCTTCCCCAGTGCCAGGAAGGAATCTCAGAACAGCCAATGGTGCAGGAACATGTGCAATCCCACAGGTTCAGAAGAAAATCACAACCATCCCTAAAGTTTTACAGATTCAATAAAGCCAGGAATGTTTTACAATGATGACAAAATGTTCCTGCCTGTTTAGCATTAGCCTTTTAGCACCTTTTTCAACTTGCTCTCTCTCAAGGAAAAGAAAGAACAAAGACAAAGAAAGCTGGATGCCCTTCTTGGATGGGAGCCCAGGTGCCACTGTATTTTCTAAACCACAAGGAGCTGTCCACACCAGGAGATCATTCAGGCCTGGGGTTTCCCACTGACTGGTTGGGGGACCTGCTCTTTGGCCTGGGCTCAGAAAACTGGAATAATAACTACTCTCCCTCCTCTAAACATACCAGGCACCCGTGTCCCATGCACTGAAGAAGGGATGGAGCGTCTAAAACAATTCTCTCTTGCTTTTCCTACACTGCTCAAGTCGACTCTGTAATATATATTCCTATTGGCCCCTCTGATTCGATGTTGAATTCCTTCACCTTCTTTGAAATCAGCATCTTGTGGTATGTTTTGGGACAGCTTTGGGAAAGCCAGGTGGCACAGTGCATAGAGCACCCACCTTGGAGTCAGGAGTACCCGAGGTTAAATCAGACCTCAGACACTTGCACCTTATTAGCTGCCTGACCCTGGGTCAAATTTAAAATGGTAGTGTATACCTACTTTGTGTCATACTATTTTCCAGTTTTCCCAGCAATTTTTGTCAAATAGTCAGTTCTTATCCCAGAAGCTGGAGTCTTTGGGTTTATCATACAATAGATTACAATAGTCATTGACTACTGGGTCTTGTGGACCTAACCTATTCCACTGATCCACCAAGAACCAGGTAGTTTTGATGATCACTGCTTTATAATACAGTTTTAGATCTGGTATGGCTAGGCCACCTTCCCTTGTGTTTCTTTTCATTAATTCCCTTGATATTCTGGATCTTTTGTTCTTCCAGATGAATTGTGTTAGTATTTTTTCTAGCTCTATAAAATTTCTTTTGTTTTGTTTTTTGGTGAGGCATTGGGGGTTAAGTGACTTGCCCAGGGTCATACAGCTAGTAAGTGTCAAGTGTCTGAGGCCAGATTTGAACTCAGGTCCTCTTGACTCCAAGGCTGGAGCTCTATCCACTGAGCCACCTAGCTGCCCCTATAAAATGTTTTTAATCATTTGATTGGTATGCCACTGAATAAGTAAATTAATTTAGGTAGAATTATTGTATTTCTATATTAGCTCGGCCTACCCATAAGCAACTAATACTTTTCCAATTATTTAGATCTGACTTTATTTGTGTGAAAAGTGTTTTGTAATTGTGTTCATATAATTCCTGGGTTTGTCTCGGCAGGTAGACTCCCAAATATTTTATATTTCTTTAAATGGAATTTCTCTTTTTATCTCTTGTTGCTGGGCTTTGTTAGTAATATTTGGAAATGCTGATGATTTATGTGGGTTTAATTTATATCCTGCAACTTTGCTAAAGTTGTTGATTATTTCAAATAGTTTTTTAGTTGATTCTCTAGGATTCTCTACGTATACAATAATATCATCTGTAAAGAGTGATAGCTTATGTTTCTTCATTGCTTATTCTAACTCCTTCATTTTCTTTTTCTTCTCTTATTGTGAAAGCTAACATTTGCAGCACAATATTGAATAACAATGATAATAATGGACATCTTTGTTTCACCCTCGAACTTATTAGAAATACTTCTGAGATTCAGAAGAAGCTCATAAACCATTCAGAACCTACATGCCACCTGCAGTTCAAGGCAGGCTTCATTATTCCAGTCAGGTGACTGGAAATGGCAAGTATATGGACCAGAGTCAGAGATCTGGAAGTGCTGGATCCTCAAGATCACCTCCTCAGTCATGTCATATTTCAGCAGCTCCATCCTCCCCTGGAATTCAGTGCCCTGGGTTTCCTCCAGATTTTCCCCATTCAGGTACCTGTACACGAGGGTCTGGTTTCTGAACCAGTTCACAGTTGTGTCCTTAGCATCCATCGTGGGGAAGAGTTCACATCTTCCCCCTGCTTGGCCTGAATGAGCTGAGCTGGGCCAGCCACTGAGAACAGTTGTTTCTGGTGTTCTAGGGACAAAGCAGAAGAAAATTAGAGGAGAGTGTAGGGCCAGGATTAAGAGCATTTGTTTGTGTGGTTGGGGGGCTGAAGCAGATGAAGGTCTTACTTCTGGATCAGCAGCTGCTCTGCTGTAGGCCCACTTCTAGCCAAATCCCTTTCCTTCCAGGATTCCCCTTGTAGAAAGACATTTTCTCTCCTGACTACTTTGTATAGTCAGAAAGGGAGGGAAGCTTTTTGGATGCTAGAGGGTTAGGGATGGGGACAGAAAGGCACCAACTGCCATCAGTGGCCTTAAGGGAGGTGTTGCATTAACTTCTGCTCTACCATTATCCATAGATAACTTACAAGTACAGAGGGACCCCAGGCTCCTGGGCTGGTATTTTTCAGGCCCTTATACACTATTTGTACATCTGAGTTAGAAGGAGGGTGGTCCAGAGAGCTAGGTGAAATCTCTATGAGGAGGAGTAGTTCAGCTCACTGAGGGGTTTGGGAGTCTGGTTATCTGGATAGATAGATAGGTCTGTCTGATGTCCTGTTCTGGATCTCCCCTGGCAAATTAGAGATGGTCTGATCCATTCCTTCTTGCTAAGGTGTTGTGGTAGAAGATGGCCTAATATGCCAGTCCCTCTCAGAAGTATCTAGAAGTAACAGGACACTCCTAGAATTGTAATTAACAGAGACTTTGTGAAAGTTGGGAGAATTGGCTTCTGGGACCTGGCTCTGCCATCACCCTCCTGCATGTCTGAAGGCAACTCCTTCCCCATCTTTCAGAATCCTTCTCTTGGTCATTTTCCACCCTGACGCAGTGGGTCCATCATCTCCCCCCATCGTCACTGACAAACACTCTCCTTACCTTTCCACGTCTTGCTCTGAGCACTGTAATGAAATCAATACCAACTATTGCCTCTGGGGAAAGTATGAAAATGTATTGCCCTACTGTTCTACTTCTTGAACTCCCCAAACCACAGCTCCCTTCTCCTGTGTATCACTCCTCTCTTCCTGTTGTCTATCCTGTTGGAAAATAAGTTCTTTGAGGGCAGGCACTATCTCACTTTTATATTTGTGTATCCAGTGCTTGGCATAGACTATGTACATCATAAATGGTTTTCTTTTATTTCTAGCTATTCAATTAACTATCTAGTTAAGTGCTTTGTTACTTACTTGTTCACTCATTCTCTAGGCTTTAATTTCTTCTCTTGTAAAATGAAGGAGTTTGAAAAAGTACCCTCTGAGGTCCCTTCCAGCTTTAATTCTCTGATCCTATTCTGTGAATGATTTCAGAATTACAAAACTGTCAGTTGTATATGCTTTCTTTTGGTTCTGGATGGGGTTTTGAATGGTACAGGATACCTTCCCATGGTAATTTTCTTTGATGAAGACGGGTGCTTCAGAAGATACAGCCCATTCCTGTCTTTGTTCCTTTTAAAGAGTTCTTTTTTTCAGTGATTTTTTTGCATCACTTTTTCCATTTGACTAATCCTGCTTTTTAAGGAGTTCTTCTCTTCAGTGAATTTTTGTGCATCTTTTAGCATTTGACCAATTTTGCTTTTTAAGGTGCTACTTTCTTCAGTATTTTTTTAGCCTCCTATACCAAGCTGCTAATTCTCTTTTCATAATTTTTTTGCATCACTCTCATTTTTTCCCCAATTTCCTCTATCTCCCTTATTTTATTTTTAAAATCCTTTTTGAACTTTTCTCAGAATTGTTGTTGGGCAGATACATGTGCCACATTTTTCTTTGAGGCTTTATATGTAGCTCTTTTGACTTTGTTGTGTTCTTCTAAGTTTGTGTTTTGATCTTTGCTGTCACCATAGTAACTTGTTATGTCTAGGTTCTTTTGTTTTTGCTCATTTTTTCAGTCTATTTGTCGACTTTTGACTTTATGTGAAAGTTGGGCTCTGCTCTCAGGGTGGAGGAAGTACTGTCTCAAGTTGCAGGGCTTTTGTGCTGCTGTATTCACAGCTAGTTCTGGGGGTCTGAAAGTTTTTGGTGCTTCCAAGGTAGTATGATCTAAGAAAAGGTCACTGTTCCCCTGGCCTGTACTCTATTAGGTGTGTGACTATAAGCACTGCTTCCTGCTGGCAAGGGGCATAGAGCTGTCCCTGCCTTGAGGGGGTCCCAAAAAGGAGGTTGACTGGAACCTAGCACAGGCTGCATACAGGGAATGATGGGGGGGACATTGACTGGTAACCGCTGTTTGCTACTAACTATAGGTGAATGGCCTGTAAGTCTCAAAGATACAAATCTGACAGAAAAGATTGCAGGGTCCAGATATGACAGGATAAAATATCCTTAGCTCTGTTTGGATTCAGATAATTCAGTTTTCCAACCCTGCAGTATCAAATCCACCTCATAACCAGACTCAGGAATAGCCAGGTGGGTAACATTCCTTTTCAAAGGAACATAATGGGGAAACTGAGCCAGGAGGATCCCATCTTACACTGAGGCTAAAATTGTCCTCTCAGCTTTTCCCGATATTGACTTCCCACCAGTATCACATTCTCTGAGTAGCTTGTGGTATTTCTCTCAGATGGTGGATTATTGATTATCAATGGATTATGATCCATTAGACAACTCAAAATAAAATCCTATGAGCTTTTACCTCAAACATCAAGTTTCACTAATCACAGCTTAGGAAAAACTTTTCCAGGATTTACATCTCAAATTTAAATTTTTTACACATTAAAACAATAGCCAACAATAGTCAAATTATTTTACCGGTAACCAAATTACGAAAAGTTGCTTGACATAATTGATACAGAAAGTTCACCAATTTGAAACTTGAATCAAACCCATTACCAATCAGGAGACTTCAGTTTTATTAAATGCATTTCCAAATTACTTTACACAGAGAATCAACATCTCATCATTAACAGTTAAAGCTACAAATTTAAAAGAGCATGCTTACCCAAGTTCACAGGCTAGCTTCTTTACCTTGAGCAGGATGTGCTGAACCTGGGTGATGCTTCCAGGCAAAGGTTGCCCTAGGGCCCAAGGCCATTGCCAGTGGGGCCCATGCTGTAGCTGCTGCCCCTCCCCCCTCCTTCCTTTCTTCAGGTGGGGCAGGGCAAAATCAAAGGTGAGGGGAAAAGGGTGAAACTCTCTTCTCCTATGAGAGGGATTAACAGATACCCTCTTGACTCAAGGGAAGAGAGTGACCAAGTTGTACAGAGGGGTTTCAAAACTCCTTAATGATCAATCACAAAACCTCCAGAATCTGCTGAGATGTTTTTAGCTGTTCTAACTTTTTCCCTGTAACCTCCATGAAGGAGGATCCAGGGGTATAGAGGGAAGGGAGTAAGCCTCAAGGAACCAAAAAGCACCTGCAGTTTTCCCAATTCCCTAGTGCTAAGAGAATTGACAGAATTGGGCATACGCTTCCAGAGAGGGTGTCCTTGGCCTCTATACTGAGGCCTTGAACCAAACCAGTGGAGCGAGAACCTGAGAGAGTTAGGCTGAGTGTGAGACAGCCTCATAATTGTCTGCCCCAAAAACACCTCCAAGTCTTCCTAGGTGCTTGGAGAGCGACCCCAACTGCAGGGCAAGAAAGAAGGGGGAGAGGCTTACATACCTTCCAGTCTTAACTAGAGAATAACTTGAGGTTAAACAGTTTTCCCTGTACAGGCCACCAAAATGTTGAGGGTTAGGAGTTTAGGGTTGCTGGGATGCCAAAATAAGAACATGTGTATCCTGCCCAAAAGAATTCAACCCAAGCCTTCTTTCAGCCAGAGACAAGGTTTATTAAAACATCTGCCATATTGGGCTGATTCTTAAGGAGTCTGAACATTATCGAGCTATTGGTTAGATTTTAAGAATCTGAGAGCCTTAATGGAGACAAGATGGACATTATATGCAGAAAAACTGTGGGAGAGATCTAGGAGTGGCCAAGTAGTCTGTGGGGACTGTGAAATAATAGAATGCCAGGGACCTGGACCACCTGGCCAAGGGAGAATGGAGCCTAGTTAAGATTAAGGGTGAGAAGGGGCCTGGGGCCATAGGGAGGTAAGACAATGGAGGGCCAAACTAGGGTAAGGGGTAACAGAGAATTGGGAGATTGGGTTTGGACATAATGAAAGACTAGTTGATGGGATTATAGCCTCAGGCAAAATCCAGAGATTTGGCTATGTGGGAAAGTCAGAGTTTTTCTTCTTTGGGGTCCAGATCCCATCCTCATCAATACTAGGATATGGTCCTAGCAGCTGCAGGAACCAGGAAAGACCTTCTGGTAGTAGTGACAGAAGTGAAATCTTAGAGAAAGCAGAATCTAAGAGTCTAAGTTTGGGAAAGGAATAGAAGGAAGTAACTTTCAAATCTCTACTTGCTTGGGCATGAGGGAGGGGAGAATTTACGGTCAAACAAGGAATAAAGGAAATCACAAAAGACAAAATGAATTATTTCAATTATGTGAAATCAAAGAGATTTTTCATGAACAAAATCAATGTAGTTAGGATGGGAAAAGAAGGGGCCAAATGGGAATATCTCTTTCCATCAAATATTTCTGATTAAAGTCTGATCCTGTATGAGTGGAAAAGTGACACAGATATCTAAGATGAAGAGGAATTCTCTCAATAGATATGTTCAATGGGTTCATGATTTAGATATAAAGGCTGATACCATAAGCTAACTAGGAGAGCAAGAAATAATTTACCTGTCAGATCTATGGAGAACAGAAGACTTTATGACCAAATAAGACATTATGAAATGCAAAATGGATAATTTTGATTACATTAAATTAAAAAGGTTTTTTTCACAAAGCCAATACAACCAAGATTAGAAGGGAAGCAGAAAGCTGGAAAACAATTTTTACAGCCAGCATCTCTGATAAAAGGCCTCATTTCTCAAATATATAGAGAACTGAGTCAAATTTATAAGAATACAAGTTGTCCCCATTTGATAAATGGTCAAAGGATATGAACAGACAGTTTTCAGACAAAGAAATTAAAGCTATCTATAGTCATATGAAAAAATGCTCTAAATCACTATTGATTAGAGAAATGCAAATCAAAACAAATCTGAGGTACCACATCATACCTTTCAGATTGGCTAACCTGACAAAATAGGAAAATGATAAATGTTGGAGAAGATGTGGGAAAATTGGAACACTAACGCATTGTTGGTGGAGTCATGAACTGATCCAAACATTCTAGAGAGCGATTTGGAATTATACCAAAAGGGCTATAAAACTATGCATACCCTTTGACCCAGCAATAGCACTTCTAGGTCTGTATCCCAAGAGATCATAAAAATGGGAAAAGGACCCACATGTACACAAATATTTATAGCAGTTCTTTTTGTAGTAGCAAAGAATTGGAAATTGAGGGGATGCCCATCAGTTGGGGAATGGCTGAACAAGTTGTGGTATATGAATGTAATGGAATACTATTGTGCTATAAGAAATGATGCGCAGGTAGACTTCAGAAAAACCTGGAAAGACTCATATGAACTGATGCTGAGTGAAGTGAGCAGAACTAGGAGAGCATTGTACACAGCAACAGCCACATTGTGCAATGACTGACCCTCATAGATTTATCTCTTCTCAATAATGCAAGGACCTAAGACAACTGCAAAAGATTCTTGATGGAAAATGCTATCCATATCCAGAGAAAGAACTATGGAGTCTGAATGCAGATGGAAGCATACTATTTGCTCTCTCTCTTTTTTGTTTTGTTTTGTCTGTTTCTTTTTTCTCGTGGTTCCTCCCATTGGTTCTTATTCTTCTTTATAACATGACTAATGTGAAAATATGTTTAATATGAATGTAGATGTAGAGCCTATATCAGATTGCATGCCATCTTGGGGAAGGGGGAGGGGAAGGAGGGGGAGAAAATTAAAACTCAAAATCTTATGGATGTGAATATTGAAAACTAAAAATAAATAAATAAATAAAACATTTTAAAAATGGGGTCATTTAAGTATTCTATTTCCTCTTCTGTTAATCTGGGAAATTTAGATTTTTTTAAATATTCATCCATTTCACTTAGATTTCAGATTTATTCACATACAATTGGATGAAATAGCTCTCAGTTATTGCTTTAATTTCCTTTTCTCATAACTCCCTATCAATTGAAAGTGTAGCTATTTTTTACTTATATAGACTTGAAAAATTTCCACATCTTCTCTTGGCTTTCTGGCTATACTTAATTTCTTATCTTCCATAACAACTTGAAATAGCCTCAAGAAGATGTTGACTTAGCCTGGGTTCTACTGTTGTTAAGGGGGAAATTCAAATTTGAACTTGGATCTTCCTGACTCCAAGTCCAGCATTCTTGGAACCAAGCTACTTAGCTGCCTAGATCAATAACTGAAAGGAACCTCACAGGACATCAGGTCAAGTGCCCTCAATTTGTTTTGTTTTTGTTTTTTTGGTGAGACAATCGGGGTTAAGTGACTTGCCCTGAAAGAATTCAACCCAAGCTAGTAAGTGTCAAGTGTCTGAGACCAGATTTGAACTCAGGTCCTTCTGATTCTAAGGCTGAAGCTCTATCCATTGCACCACCTACCTGCCCCCCTCAATTTGCAGATATGTAAATTATGGGCCATGGAGGGTAAAATGACTTCTGAGAGTCCCACAGGCAGTGATCCTCAGATGCAAGATTTTAACACAGGTCCTCTGACACCAGAGAACAGACCTTTCCTGATGGGATGAATTCTCTTCTCTTCTCTGACTGAGAAGGAGCCCAGAAGATGGTTATTCAGCAGAAACCAAGGTGAATTACAGAGCCCTCATAAGATGTCCCTGTCTACCTTCTGGGTGGGCTGTGGTAGCCCATTTGTTGGAAGGAGCGTTGTTGGAAAGGGCTATCGTTCGATTTCATAGTGGTCACTCTTCTTTGGGGTATAGCCCTTTCTCAGAAACTTGGGAAGTGCAGCTGGGTCAGTTGTTAATCAGCCCCTCTGACCACAGTGTCTAAGAGACAGATTGAACTATAAGAGGAAGCTTGGGAGGCAGCCTGGCATATTGGACTGAGATCCAGTCTTGGATCTAAGAATCCTGACTTTGCTACTTAGGAGCTGTGTGGTCTTAGGGAACTACTTTCTCTTCTCTGTGCCTCAATTTCCTGCGAACCATTTTGAGGCCCCCATCACAAAGGCCTAAAACCTTGATTAGCCAATGAGGAGAAAGACAATTTTGGCTCACTCTGAGCATAACCTACAATAATGCTTTGTGTGCTTTGGCATAACAGGCATACTTTGCTCTTCTTTCTGAGTGAACCCAAAATGCTACTTTCTGTGTCAGCAACTACAAGGCTGGGTGCAGCTGACTAGGAGCATTTGTCTGTTTATGACTGCCAAGGACAAGGCACCTTGAACTAGATACTATCTTGAATAATGAGACTTTTCTTGTCTTGTTATTTTATGGACATATGTTAAGTTATGGTACGTCATGTTAATGATAGAAGAAACACAGACATCCTGGAACTATAATATCAGCTGACACTTTGACACTTCTCTTATTGTATTTACAATCTATCCTATTAAGAAAATTCCTTTCTCATACTATGGTTAACAAAAATAGAGACTACAATTTTGGTTGATACAGGCACCCTGAGTTGTTCTAAGTGTAAAAACGGTCTTCTTCAACTTGCTTACCTCTGAGTTCTGAATTATTTTCTGACTTCCATGAAGGCATGATTCTCTGGCTTAATGAGAATAAATAAGTATGTTATAGCACATATACAGCCTGGTTCCATTTGTTCCTTAGTCAAACCTTTGGTAAGGGGTAATCCCATTCTGTTTGTTCTTTTTCTTTTTTTTTTTTGTTAATTTTATCAATCATCTTTATTGATAAAATTATATAGTACACATTCCAAATACACATTTCAAGCTTCTGGATTACAAAAATAATGCGTATGTGATGAAAACTTATTACACAAAATGACACTCTGCAAAACCCTAAAATTAAATCTCAAAAAACACAATATATCTATGATGGTCAAGAGGAGATAAATTAAGTCACAACTTTATTTACAAAAATACCCATCAAGCATTTTTTTTAATAATAGCTGCCTCAAGATTGCCACACACTAAATCTTAACAGTGCAGCTCATTTTATTTTCTTAAGTTAAATAGGATAAAATCAAAATTATTTGGAGAAATCTGCCACCAAGTCAAGTACTGTTTCTTAATCAAAATAAGATAGAAGACAGTTACCAAACAATTTTAAGGGAAAAAATATCCATTTTTTATTGGAAATCTTCACTAAGGCCTCTGGAATAAAGTTTTATTTTATTTTAAATAGAAAACACCCAATGTTTGGGCAGGTAAGTTTGAGTAAACAGTTGTTGCTTTTACTGTTAACAATATGTGAGTCTTCCAACACTACCAGATTCTGCTATAAGACTATTATTTCAACAGAGGATCTAAATGGAATTTGCAATCTGTGCTCATTTGAGAAAGCTTAGTTTCTACTATATCGTTTATTTAAATAATGGCCCAAACTTCAATCACTTCTTTACTTGGTTGTCTGTTTTGAAAATTCACATGGTGGTAGTAAATAACTTGCAGTTTTTATAAAATCCAAGAAAATGAACTATTCCCAAATACCTGTTTCAGTGTGATGGCCATAAAAAATCTGAAAGTTATCTGAAAGTTATTGGGAACAGATGAGCTCAAGGGCAGATTCAGAGAGACCCACAATTATAGTTTCTTTGCTCCTGTTGGCATCTAATAAGAAAAACAAGCTTTTATAAGGAATAAAGATTTCTTTTTATAAACCAGGTAAAAGTTGATGTTTACTATTAACAAGGCTAAAATAAATACATTGTTGTTTTTTTTTTTTTTGCCCACTTCAAATCTCTCTATTCCTGGCTTGCTATATCAGGCCTTCCAACTGAGACAGCTGGGTAATGGATAGATTAACATTCCTAAAATCAACCAGAAAACAAATCTGACCAAATTAATATTTATTCAGGAATCCAAACCTAACCCTTCCCCCTCTAAAGAAGTAGTTCAACCTACTGAATAATCTTGTCTTCTATATGGTTTTCTTTCTCAGAAAGTAGTATAGCTTTCTTTTTCATTACTGAAAAGATAGTTTCTACATTTCTTCACCTTCAGTAAGTTATGGACAGTTATTCCCCAAAATGTTACGATCAACTATGGTATGTTGCTGGCTAAAACAAAAGCACCCCTTAGGATCTAGACTTGAAGAACAAACAATTTATGGCCTACGCCACAAAACCAAAGTGCTATCAATCTTTTAAAAGTTTTTGGATAAGCTTGACATCTTTGAAAGGCATTTCTTAAGAAATGTAAAGGTAGGCTCAGTCCGTGTAAAATATAATACCATTTGCTAGCCTTCATATCAAATAGAGATCAAATTTAGGAATGGACACATTTCCTTTTCTATAAGTCCAAGCTAAGAAAATGTGGATTTTTAAAAAATGGTATAACTGCATAAATTCTATGTAGAGCTTTATATATATTTAATATTTGGATAAAAAAAGTCAAGAAAAATAACAGCGTGGCAGGGGCCTAGTACAATCAGTAGTTTCTTTATATGAGAACTTTATCTAATAACAATGGCTTACAGTTTTTACTTTCCCATTAAAAACTTTAATAGGAATAACAAAGTCAATGACAACCAAATATTGATCTTCTGTTACTATCTTTTTAAAATGTCATTTGCCAGTGTACTACACATAATATAAAAAAGAATGAAATGAAGGGCTGATTTAAGATTGTGATTTTTCTGGTGCTCAATTCATTAACAATTTTTTAAGTAAACCCTGGTTCCTTATTAGGAGCTGTGCAATAAAAGCTCAGTGATTTTCCACTTTCTTTAGCTCTTCCTCAGGCTCAAATCGCTGCTGGTTACCAATGCTGACAAAGATGTACTCTCTGATGCATCGTCTTTCTTGAGACTCAGGAATGATTCTCGTGTTATATGAAGGATTTCTCTCAAGCCTTTGTTTTCTTGTTCAAGTTGAAAAACTCGTTCCTGCTCCTTGCAACCCTGCTGCTCATCAATTTCAATAGCTTTCCTCATTACTGCTGCCATTTCTGTAATCTGGTCCACATGTACTTGTAATTCCTTGAAATGTTGCTCCTTTAGCTTCATTATAATACCTGGGTCATCTTTTTTGCTGGCCATTAGCAACCTAAACATCTGCTCTCGGTACTTGCTCATCATGAGTTCTAAAGCAGACTGGTGTTCTTCAAGAGATGTGCGTAATTCTTTATTTTCTTGCTGCAATTCTCTGATTTGTCTGTTTTCTTGCTGAATTCCCATATGGGGGAGGAGATGGTAAGTCACCATCTAATGTAGATCGGTGTCTTGCAACCTCATTAAGTTCTTGAATTTCTTCTTGTTACTGTTCCATTGCTTCTACTCGCTTGTTGAGAGCTGCAGTTGGTTCAATAAGAGATTCTGCTGCATTGTCATGGTCTCTTAATCGTTCAACTAGTGCTTTAGCATCTGCAAGAGCTTTTTCAATTGTGCAGCTCATTGTCTCTTCTCCCTCTCCGCCTCTGCGCCGCCTCCCGGTCGAGCTGTGGGCGGGTTCTGCCGGCGAGGCCCCATTAGTCCCAACAGGGCCGCAGCGCCGGGCTAGGTCCCCTCAGCAGGTAACGGCAGAGACGGCAGCGACGGGAGGCGGCCGGATCGCGGAAACGGGGAGGGGGGAGGGGAGCGGGCTGCTCACACTACCTCCCGCGCCAGAGGAGCAGGGGAGGGGGGCGGGACGAGAGATGCGAGACTTCTTTACCCGTGCCCCTTTCCCCATTCTGTTGGTTCTTAAGACAAACCTTTGGTTAAGGGGGAAGCTGACTCCGTTTGTTTCTTTGGACCAAACTTTTGGTAAATGGTTGAAATTCCTTAATTAGCAAATGATTGGCACATGAAAACTGCATCCCAGTTGGAAATAACACTGTAGTTGTTTAGTGAGTCCAACTCTTCATGAACCCATTTGGGGTTTTCTTGGCAGAGAAACTAGAGTGGTTTGCTGTTTCCTTCTCCAGATCATTTTACAGATGTGGAAACTGAGATAAATATGATTAAGTGACTTTCCCAGGGTCACAGTTATTAAATGTCTCAGGCCGGATTTGAACTCAAGAAGATGAGTCTTCCTGACTTCAGTCCCAGAGCTCTACTCGATTTACCACCTAGCTCCCCAGTTGGTACATAGTAGTTAATAAAGGGTTGGTTCCTTCCTTCTCTGTTTTCTCTCCATGGAGGCAGTCACATGGTGAGGTACACAGAGTGCTGGGACTGGAGTTGGGATTGCTGAAATTTAAATCTGACTTCAGTCACTGACTAGTTTTGTGTGATAATAGTTTCACTTTAGTTTCCAGGGTTGTTTTAAGGATCAAATAAGGTAATGCATATAAACACAGTGCCTGATACATAATGGGAGCTTAATAAATGCTCGCTTCCTTCCTTCCTTCTGAAGGGGGGGGGGTTTGGGGCGCCCCAAGATCGTGGGAAAAAGCCCAAATCATGGCTCGGATCTTCCTGAATGAATTCAACTCAGATCTTCTTCCAGCCAGAGAAAAAGTTTATTAAAGATAAGCATATAGGCCAGACTCCAAAGGAACCCAAACATCAGTGATCTAAATAGGGTTCAAGGTGGTCAGGTGACGCTTGCAAGGACAAGGAGCGAGACAGTCTAGAAAGCTCAGAGTCTGAGTAGGGGCTGGGGTGGATAGGCCAGGTGACTCCCATCAGGGCGAGCATGAGGGGTGTCAGCTTCTAAGCTTGAGAACAGCTCAGCCTCAGAATGGGGGAAAGGTGAGCCTTTAGTACAGACTGATTGGGGAGGGGCCAAGCAGCTTGGAGTGAGGGAAGGAGGGGTCTAGGGAGATCTGGATGGGGGTGGCCAGCAAGCTGGGCAAAAGGAACACTGGCCCTAGCTAGGATTAAGGGTGGGAATGGACAGGAAGGCAAAACAACGAGAAAGCCAGTTGATTGGGGAGGTGGACCATTTGGAAAAGGGTCCAGGTGAGAATTTCCGTTTGGAATGTCTGAGTGATTTGAACAGACAATGAGAATAGATAATGAAGGGAGCTGGAAGGGAAGTTTGCTTTCAAAGGGAAATAAGGCAGTTTCTAAAACTTTAAGGGTTTCCTGGGACTGGTAAACAAAACTGAAGCCAGGTTCTTTTTGTCAAAGAGAGATAAGCGAGTCTAGAAGGAATCTAAAAGTTTTAAGGTTTTTCTGGGAATTGTAGGTAAACCTCTTCCCTTCCTTCCTTCCTTCCTTCCTTCCTTCCTTCCTTCCTTCCTTCCTTCCTTCCTTCCTTCCTTCCTTCTTTCCTTCCTTCTTTCCTTCCTTCCTTCCTTCCCACGGTTTTTGTGAGGCCAAAGCTATGTAGTCCCAAGAGCACCAAAGAAATGGGAACTCCTGAGAAAAGACAAAACAAACCTCTCCTCTCTGACCCATCCTCACTGACCATGCTCTCCTGTCCTTCCATCATGCTCTTGCCCAACTTAAACCTGCTCTTCCTACTCAAAGTGATCCATTCATTTTTGTTTATTCTCCCAGGCTCCACTTGCTTCCCTTGACCATCTTGTCTTCATTGTTAGATAGGGCAGCCATGCAGTGTCCTCCAACCTAGAATTCCTTGCCCCTTGTCCTACTGCTGCTCCTGCCCTGCAGTCTTCAGCCCTGGGCTCCCCTCACCATGTGTTCAGTCTGCTTCTGCTCCTGTGATACTGAGAAAGTCACTCCACCAAGCCAACTCAATTCCCTGCCAATTCTGATCTAATTATCAATTTCTCCCTTATAGCCACAAGAGAATCTTTAGTTTTTCATTGACTCAATATCCCTCTCAGCAGCTGTTCCTTTAGCCCCATGCTATTCCCAGACCCTTGTCTCTTTTTCCTTCAAATCCACCAGGTATGAGGGGCAGTTAGGTGGCACAGTGGATAGAGCACCAGCCCTAAAGTCAGGAGGACCTGAGTTCAAATGTGGCCTCAGATCAAACACTTGACACTTTCTAGCTGTGTGACCCTGGGCAAGTCACTTAACCCAAATTGCCTAAAAAAAAGAAAATCTACCAGGTATGTAAATATATTTTGCATGACTGCATATAGATAACCTATATCAAATTCCTTGCCTTCTGAATGAGTGGGGATGGAAGGGAAGGAGGTAGAGAATTTGGAACTGAAAGTTTTAAGAAACAAATGTAAAAATTGTTTTTCATACGTAATTAAGGGAAAACTTAAATATCAAATCTTCAAATCCACTAGACAAATTCACTTGTCCTCTTCTGTTTTCAAGTCTCTGACAAACACCTCTTCCTACTTGCCAAAGCTAAACCTATGAATTGTGCTATTGATCCCAGTTGTTCCAATCTTTTCTAGGAGCTTGCTCTGCCCATCAAGGAAGAGCAACTCAAGGGCTGAGAGTCTTCTTGCCAGTTATATATACATGATAAAGACAGGAACCAGAACCAGAAAAGAGAAAATTACCATGTCCTATTAGTTTTGGGGCTTGCCCAGATTCATGTCCTTGGTAACCCTCAAAGATTATTGTGTTTGAAGATGTGCTAAGATGCAGGCAGTCTTTTTCATTTTGTTAAAAGTCAACCCTTGAAATGATACAATTGCAGACTGATAATCAGGAATTGATGAGCGTCAAATGGACTTTCTAACCCTAAGACAGATAAAGACTTGGGACACAGATATTCATGTAATCCATAAGATTTTATAAAGCATCTACTATATATCAGGTGATTGCTTTAGTACAACAGGAATAAAGAGAAAAATAAAACGCCTGGCCTTCAAAGACTTCACTTTGATCTTAGTTAATAGGATCTAGTGAGTTAAAAAAATGGATTAAAATGTCTGTGGGCTAGAATTATCTGCCTGGCTGCACTGTGTCCCAAAAGAGCTTAGACCTTGGAGACAAAGACTGTAGGAGCTCTCAGATCCTCTCTCATCACAGGGAGAAATCAGTTGCCCTGCCAGACAAAATAACCAAATATCTCATGGAATTATACTAATTGTTACCTTTGGGTTCACAATAAAATCAACTCTACTGGTTCTTTGGTTGTTTTTCCAGTGGAAATCCATTTCTGTTTTCCCAATGACTCATGTCTCCTTACAGACTTACAGATGGTTAGAGTGATGAGGGACATTAGCAGTAAGTTTGTCCAGCCCTTTCAACATACAGATGAGGAAACTGAGGCCCAGAGAACAGAAACTAATAGCTCAAAGTCCCATAGCCAGTATGTGGTAAAACCAGATCTAGAATCCATGTTTCCTCTGATATGCTTCTCTCTTTTGCAGTCCTGTCTTGGTATAATTCTTCTTTCCTCAACTAATGGCTGTCCCTGCATTTCATCTGAACAGAGTCAGCCCCCAACCAAACTTGAAGGTGAACCTGGGCAGGTACTTGACTCTTTTCTAATTTCAGTTTCACCATCTGCAAATTTAAGGGTTTGGTCTTAGATAATCCTTTCTACCTCTGACATGAGAGGCTCAGTTACAAACTAGGTTAAATTGGTTAAATCTCACCTCTTCCCTCAGTGACATCCTCTCTTCAAAAGTGATCAAATGCGATAATATTTATATAATGCTTTGAAAATCTTAAAGTGCTATATTAATGCTAACTATTATTATTATTAGTGCCTTGTGCTTTCAGGGCTTTTGTCAACTCAGGGTCTTTCACTGAGGTGTCCACTGGAGCCTAATTCCACCCTATCCCTCTCTTCACCCCAAGCAGGGCCATTCCTTTGGGTTTCTACCCACAAAACCACTATCTCAAAGGACTATGGGTGCTCCATTCTGTACTCTAGTCAACAGGACCAAAAGTAATGTATGGCAGTATTGTTGAAATTGGGGATGAGGAGAAGAGGACTACTTGATCAATCCCTAACATTAGGAATGTTGTTCCTAGAAAAAGCACCATGAGCCACTGAGGTGGTTGAGACACAAAAGGTGTCCATATTTGGAGATATGGACTCTGCTTAGAAGTCAGAGACCTTGGGACAGCCCAAAGCTGCTGGTTGCGAAGTTGTTTAGAAGCAGGCCATCTGGCAGCTTCCTATTTAAATTAATTCTTTTTTTTCTTTTGGAAAAAAAAATAAATTTTTATTCTGAACTTAACCCCCCAAAAATGGCCATTTCCATATACAAACTAGAACAGAAAAGGAGGATTGAGAATGAAATTGCTGCAGGCCTCTATTATGTACAGCTCTGTTGATTTTCTTTTTAAATATATAACAACTTTAACCTACAGTTTTAAGGTTGTCCTACTAGTCTGTGTTTTTTTATGGACTTCTTTCTGTTCTCTTCTTTGCATATTAAAAAAAAAAAAGATACCTCAATGACCCTCTTCTCTTTCTTTTTTTGCTGTCCTGTCCCTAACTCTTCCTCTCTTTAAACTCTCCCTCTCCTGAAAGAAAAACTAAGCTCTTTTAACAAATATGGTAGTCAAGCAAAATAAATTCCCATCTTGTCATGCATCTCAGGATGTGTGTCTCATTCTGCATGTTGAGGCCATCACCTCTCTGTCAGAAAGTGGGTAGCAGGTTTCATTATTAATACTCTGGAATCAAAGTTTGTGATTGTACTGATCAGAGTTCTCAAGTCTTTCAAATTTAATTAATTATTTTTTATCACTAGGTGCTAAGGTCAGCTGTTTCTTTACATCTTGACATCCAAGAAGCCTGATACTTGGGATGTGGGATTGATGTGGTAGCCTGTACTTCAAACAGATACTTTGGGGAAGGATCTGAAATGGGACTTAAAAGTGATTCTCCTAAACTCTCAAGTTTTCCCGCAATAGAATGTGAGCTCCTAGAAGGTAGGGTCTGTTTCACTTTTGGCTTTTTGATCCCAATTCCTTACATGGTGCCATGCAAATAGTAGGTGCTTGGTAAATGCTTGGCAATTGATTGAAAGTGTCATGAAAGAGCTGGGGGGGACCTTAGTGATCATCATGGCTTGTATTTATTTTTCCCAGACCTTAGCATAGTGCCTGGTAAATATTACTTGCTTATCAGATGCTCTATCTATCTATCCATCCATCTATGTATCCATTCATCTAACTATATATCCATCCACCTATCTAGTCCAACTCCTGCAGAGGTAGGAGTGGAGCCCAAGAGAGGACAATGCTTTGCTCAAAGTCACTGAAGCAGGCAGGTTCATTCACCTCATTCTTACACTGAGACTGAGCTAAGGTAGCATCAAATGGAGCCTACATGTCATAGACTCACGGACAGTCAGCCCTGGAAGGGCCCTCTGAGACATCTTGTCCAACTCCTTCATTTTCCAGAGGAAGAGACAAGTCTGGCATCAGGGTCAGAGAAGGGATAATGACCCAGGTCTCCAGTCTCCCAGTCTATTGCTCTTTCAGCCAGGTGACTAAAATTCACCCTCCCCACCCTAGGGTACTCAAGCTCTGCCAACAAAGCATCTCTTGGTCTCAGAACTCAGGATAAACAGCTAAGCAGGGAGTAGGGGTTTTGGTCCTTCCAGGCTCATTCTCAGCCCAAGCTCATCATCCACACCCACTCCTAAGCCTCTACTCTATAGGAAAGTTTGAGTAGTTTAGGAGGGCTAATCTCTCTTATTTTTTTAAGGCAATTGGGGTTAAGTGACTTGCCCAGGGTCACACAGAGGAGGGCTAATCTCTTAAGGAATCAAATGGTACTTGGAATGGGTAGGACTTCCACCAGGAACAGAGGGGCTAAGGGGCTGTCTCCCTACTCTACCCTCACTGTCTGCCCCCACAACCCCCAATTTTTCTCTTCACAGGGATGGTGTGCTCAGGAGGGGTATTCAGGCATAGCTGAAGATATGCGGACTTGGGGAAGTGTTTGCTTCTTTCCAGGTCTCTTAAGAATTTCCTCCACTCAAGCTGTGGTTGTAGACAGTGGGAATCTGTGGAGCACATGTTAAAACCCAAGGATCTTGGAATGTTTAGAAAAATCCACTGAAGACCCATCTGAGGGTTCTGCTGCCCTTTGTAATCTGATACCACTATCTCCTAAGTACTGTGGTACACAGAAAATAGGGGTCCCCCATTTCGTTTTAATTTTTTTTTTCAAATGGCAGCTTCTCTTTCCACTTTTTTCCCATCCCAATTCCCAGTTCTTTCTTTTGGCTTGTCTTCTGTGCCAGGTTCCAGAGGCCCTTGTTATTTCAAAACAAATGGTCCCTTTTTCTCCCCTCCTTTTGGCAAACTCATGTGTGATTAAATAAAGACACAGTATTACTCAGGCTATGAGAACCAAGGTAGAAAAGTACCTAGTATGTTTCCAACTAAAGCGTTTAGAAGAACTTGTAGCTACTATATTCCTAAAAGTGAGACTTTCTAGGGGGTAAAAAACATTCTGTTTAAGGTGTCCACATCCAGGTCCTAGCCCAGCAATGTTTCAGATGCTTAGCTACTCGGTAATTTTAGAGTTGTAAGTCATGGGAGCGTTGGGTATATGAATTTCTCTCTCTTAGAAAAGATTTAGCTAAAGGTTGTTATGATGGCCGCTCACCTTCTTTAAGATTGAATTGGGCCCTATGATGGAAATGTCAGAGCCTCAGAAATTTTAACAGCCTTGAAAAAAATTTTCAAGATTTCCCCTTTTTGAAAGGTGGGAGGGGGTGGGCGGGAACAGGTCCAAAATATATACATATATATATATATATATATATACACACACATATATATGTGTATGTGAAATCATTCTATACAAACTTCTATTTATCAGTTCTTTTTCTGGATGCAGAGAACATCTTTCTTCATATGTCCTTCACAGTAAATGTGGATATTTATAATAGAATGACTTATTAGCTCAATGTCATTCTTAAAACAATATTGCTATTACTCTATATGATATTCTCTTGGTTCTGCTCATTTTGCTTTTCATTATTTCATGCAAGTCTTTCCATGTTTTCATAAGATTATTGAACTCATATTTCTTATAGCACTGTAGGATTCCATAACAATCATATATCTCAATTTGTTCAGCCATTCTCCAATTAATAGGTATCCCTGAGATGTCCAGTTCTTTGCCACCACAAAGACAGCTGCTATAAACATTTTAGAACATATAGGTTCTTTTCCTTTTTCCCTGATCATCTTTAGAAATAGACCCAGTAATGGTATTGCTGGATCAAAGGGTATAGGCAGTTTAAAAACTGTTTGGCCATTATCCCAAATCACTCTTGAAAATGGTTGGATCAGTTCACAATTCCAGCTACAATGAATTAGCGTCCCAATTTTTTGACAACCTCTCCAATATTTGTGGCTTTTCTCTTTAGTCATTTTAGCTAATCTGGTGGGTGTAAAATGATATCTCAAGGTTGTTTTAATTTGCATTTCTTTAATCAGTAATGATTTAGAGATTTATCTGAGAAAGTATCTATAAATTTCCCCCCAATTTTCTGCTTTCTTTCTGATGTTGCTGACATTTATTTTATTTGTAAAAATAGCTTTTAATTTAATGTAACTAAAATTATCCATTTTACACCTAACTTTGCTCCCTCTATCTCTTGTTTATTCATAAATTGTTCGCCTATTCATAAATCTGATAAGTTATATGTTCCATGCTCTTCTAATTTTCTTGTGACATCCCTCTCTTTATGTAAGTCATATATCCATTTTGACCTTATTTTGGTAAATGGTGTAAGATATTGGTCTATGCCCAGTTTTTGCCATACTGCTTTCCAGTTTTCCCAATACTTTTTTATCAAGTAATAAATTCTTGTCCCCAAAATCTTAAGCCTTTACACTTGTCAAATAAAAGGCTATTATTTTTATTTGTTGGCATAAATTGTATGTCTACGCTGTTCCATTGATCTTTCTATTTCTTAGCCACTATCAGATAGTTTTGATAATTACTGCCTTATGATATGATTTAAGATCTGATACTGCTAAACCTCCTCTGTTTACTTTTTTTTCACTAGTTCCTTTGATATTCTTGAATTTTTGTTATTCTAAATTAATTTTGTTGTTATTTTTTTCTAATTCAGTAAAATAATTTTTTGGTAATTTAATTGGGATGGCACTCAACATAAATTAGTTTAGATAAAATTGTCATTTTTGTTATAATAGCCCTGTCTACCCATGAACAATGAATATTTCTCCAATTATTTAAATCTGCCAGGGGATACCTCATATAGATAGATAAAAGCACCAAAGGTCTGTATTATCTGGAAACATCTACCCTCATCCAAAAAAAATTACCATGAGAAAGTATCCGATATCATTCAAGACCCCATCCTGAACCAAGAGAAAGGCTTTACACTGCTGCTGACAAGTCAGTAAGTGTTAAAAAAGAAAAAATCCATAGAATAGGGTCACAGACTCAAAGGTGAAAGGGACCTTAGAGGCCATGTCATCCTAAAACCTTATCTACAGAGGACCTAGAACAGCACATTAGAGTTGAAAAGGACCTTAGAAGATGTTTATTCTAAATGTCAGAGTGAAGAATGACCTTAGAACTAAATCATTCAACAGTCATGCACTTCTTTGAGGCTTGAAAGCACTTTCATTACAACCCTGTTCAGTAAGTTGTACAGGCAATTGTACGCATTTTAAAGTTGGTGAAACCGAGGATTTTTAAAGGGTTAGTAAATTTATCTGTGATTACCCAGGAGGATTCAAAACCAGCTTTCCTGACTCCAAGTCCATTGCTCTATCCATTTCTTCAAAGTAAAATGGAATATCAAAGCTGGGAGGGGGCCTTAGAATGTAGAAAGTCAGAGATGAAAAGGGCCTTAGAACATAGATTGTCAGGGGCCTTAGAACACATCATGCCAAAAGTTGGGAGGGGACCCAGAATCTAAGACAGAGAATGAATGTAATTTAAGGGACCTTAGAATGTAGATCATAGAATGTAAGGGCTTGAAGTTTAAAGCATAGAATATAAAATGTTAGTGCTAGAATTACAGAAAGGGACTTGAAGGTATAAAATCTAGAATGAAAGAGACTGAATGAACTGGAAAACACAGATTGTTAGAGCCACAAGGAACCTCGGAGATCACTTTGTGAAAATCTCTCATTTTACACAGGAACAAATGGAGGCCCAGAGAATGAACAAATAAGTAATGAAGTACCTAACGAGATAGATGAATGAAAAGCTAAAAATAAAAGAAATCCATTCATTTAACACATACTATATGCCAAGCATTGGGCACAAAAATATAAAAATGAGACAGTTCCTGTCCTCAAGGAGCTTACATTCCGATAGGAGAGACAACAGGAAATTGAAGTGGTAGCCAGGGAAGGGAATTGTGGTTTGGGAAATCAAAAGATGGTGAGTAGGGTAGTCCATTGAGATGCTATTCCCAGAGGCAATGGTTAGTGTTGATTTAATCATAGCGCTCAGAGAAAGAGTTAGAAAGGAAAGAAGAGAGTTTGGGAGTAGGGGGAGGAGGTGGCTGATGTGCTCACAAAATCAGAGTGGAAAGTCGCCCAGTGAAGAGGAGGCTGCATGGTCCCAGAGAGGGTCAAGGCTGGTGGCATGGCCTGGAGGTCCTTTTTGGAGAGTGGGGCAGCATCAGGAGGCAATGTGGAAAATGACCAGGAGGAGGCTGCAAGAGAAGGGGAAAGGATTTGCCCATAGTCCCCCAGGGGGTTGGTGGCAGAGCCAGGTCCAGAAGGTAAGTCTCTCAGCTCTCAAAGATTCTGTATTCATTCCAGTCCTGTTAAAGTCAAAACGCTTCTGGAAGGGACTGCCATATTAGGCCATCCCCTGTCATTCCACTGTAGCAATGAATTGGTCAGATCCTTCCCAATATTACCCAGCAGAGATCCAACATAGAAAACCAGACGGGCCTTTCTATGCAGATAATCAGACTCTAATACTCCCCAATGAGCTGAACTACCCTGCCACACAACTCCTGCCCCACCAATTCCTGCTTTTAAAATACTTAGCTACACAGTCATAGTATAAAGGCCAGGTTAATACTAGCCCAGAAACCTGGGTGCCTTCTACTCTTATAAGTTACCTCTGGGCAGAGATGGACAGGGCAGCTAGGTGGTTCAGTGAATAGAGTGTGATCCTTCAGTCAGGAAGATTTGAGTTTAAATCCAGCCTCAGAAACTGTGTTGCTAATACAATGTGCCTTCAGTTCACATTGCAGTTACAATAATACACACTCACATAACAAATAAGGAATGTAGAATGAAAATTATAGCTTATTGCTTATAAATATAGATGAAAGTTGATATACATGACCAAATCGGGGAAGCACCTACATCTGGGTCAGTTAGCTGGGAAGTCCTGTTTCAGTCACTCATAGTCCTGTTTGAAAGGTCCAGGGTAAGCCTTCAAATGGTAAAAAGGGAACATCCTGCAATTGTAGGGAACTTAGACAAAGAAGTCTAGGTATAATTTTATTTCAAAGGAAATGTCTGGCCAGAAACCTATCATTGTGGGAACATATCTGGAGCATAACAATGTTTTAAAATAAAATGTTTTTCTCTTCTAGTCACATTACAGGCCATGACCAACAGAGGTCATTTAAGCGGTACATGTCCTGATGTGGCCTATAACTTTTTGATGTGGAGGACTTATTTTATTTTATTTTATTTTCTATACAGAAACTTACTAGCAGTGTAACCCTGGGCAAGTCACTTAACCTTGTTTGCCTCAGTTTCCTCATCTGTCAAATGATCTAGAGAAGGAAATGGTAAATCACTTTGCCATTTGGCAATCTAGTATCTTTGTCAAGAAAACCCAAAATGGGATCACAAAGATTCAGACACTACTGAAACCACTGACCAAAAGCAACAGGGATGGAGCAGAGGCTGATGCCTCTCAAGGCCATTGATGGCAGCTATTGACTTCCTGTCCCCATCCCTAACACTCCAGACCCTAAAAAGCTTACCTCCCTTTCTGACCATACAAAGCAGTCAAGAAAGAGAAGTGGATCACAGGAAGGAAAGTGATTTGCCCAGAAGTGGGCCCAAAGCAGAGTTGCAGCTGATCCAGGAACAGAAATCGGTTTCACAGAGCTGAGGTCCCCTCATCTCACCTGTACAGACCCACACAAAAGAAAAGAAAGAATGAACTACCTGATATGAATCAAAGTATTAGGAAAAGCTTTTACGTTTCTTTTTATTGTTGTAGCAAGGAAGTGGAAACAAAATACAGTCTTTTCAAGTGGAGAAAGCTTAAACAAATTGTGGTATACACATGTATAGAATATTATTATCCTACATGAAGTGATGAATATGATGTATAAATTTATAAACTGATGCAAAGTAAAATTGGCAGCCCCAGGAAAAGAAAATACACAAAGACTGCAAAAGAGTAAATGGAAAGAACGATGATCAAAGAAATGGAAACAAGACTGGAAAATTACAATGACCAAGTCTGGTCCCCTAACAGAAGGATATATGCCTTCCTTCCTTTGTAGCACACCTTGGGGCTGGGGGTGTGGAACACTGTATATCAGGTCAGACTTTTCACATGTCAGTTGTGTTGATCTGGATTTTTTTTCCCATCTTTTGTATTTTTTGCTAGAGGGGATGGGCTCCTGGGAGAGTGTTTTGGGCTGAGCCTGACTCAGCACAGTCTTCTTGTAATTCAAGTTTGATGTGAGAACATGAGGACGCATGTACAGATCATTCAGCTGTTAACAGGAAGAGACTTCCTTAGCCATAGCAGCAGAAGGACATTCAGTAAGAATTCACTGAGGGACATCTCAAGTTGATGCAGCTGAACTAAGCTCCTCAACCTCTGAGTTGCCCACAGTGGTCTGACAGCCAAGCATCAAAGCCCACCTTGGAACTCCCTGTGACTGTTTCCTACTCTGGAAACCAGGAGGTGTATTTCCATAGTCTGAAACTTGAAGTTCCTTGGGCAATGAAAGCCTGAGGTGTTTTCACTGCATTATAAGGAAAAAATAGCTTGACTAGTCTTGAGAGTAGGGATATTGCTTCTAATACATATAAGTTGGGGTGAAAGGTTTATTCAGAAATGTAGATGATAAAGCTCAATTCCTTGAGAAAGCCATCTACATGATGTGAGAGTCTGGTAAAGGTTAAATTTCCACAGAGAAAGAGAATAATGCAGAGATTTAAAGAACAATTCCAGGAAGTACACTGTAGGTGGGCAAGGGCTTAACCCATAAGAAGTAAGTTGATGGCTCTAAAAAGACTCCAAATTCAAGAAAAGGGTCAAGCTAGCTCAGACCAGTTAGGGTCAACCTGAGGACACCTGAAAAATGTTAGTGCGCCTGCTTAATGAACTTCATTACTATTATCTGACATACCCCGCATAAAATTAGAGCCTCATTAACAAGTCATAGGATGTATGATCAAGGGAGGGGCAACATACTTGAGCATATCAAGGGGAAACATGTAAGGAGGGGTGTAACCCGGGAAGGGATGGACCAATCCAGGCCTGGGAGGTTTCTCACCGAATTTGAATGTATAAAAGCATGCTTGCCCTTGCACTCAGGGCCCATCCCTCCTTAAGAGGGGTGGAGCCTGCTTTTGGCCAGAAATGTCTAATCCTTTGGACTTTCTCTGTAATAAACTTTCTTGATACTAAATTTTAGGTGTCAAGTGTATTTCTAACAATTTGGTGCCCAACGTGGGGCCACATCTAGACTTTGGAGGGGATAAGGTAAGACAGCCTGGGAAAAGTGCTCGAGCTGTATTTCAGCGGTCTTGGTGAGTTGAACCTTTCCCAACCAAACTCCTGATCTTGGACCACGTGGGAGAAGTCCAGAGGATTGGGGAGGCCACCGGCAGACCACAACAGCCAATATATTGGGCAAAGGTAACAAACGATCTTTTCTGGTCTTAAACTCCAGAGGTTCGGTGATCTGATCAATTAGCCTTGAGTTAAGAACATTCCTTCTGATAGCCCTCTGGGAAGGATGTTAGAAGGTTGGGAGTCCCTCCCAGGACTAGAAGGAAGAATAAAAAGAAAATGATTAAATATTGTTGCCAGGAGTGGACCAAGGAGCCTATTTTAGTCCCATCAGTGTTCTGGCCTAGATTTGGATCAGATGAGGATTGGGTTTGTCAACTGCTAAATTTGTATGTGAATGATAAGGCAGAGGCCTCTAAAGAAGAGAAAAACTATGGGGGTTGCTGGGGCCCCGGGGCTATAGCCCCAACAGCAGTGGACATATTCTTAAGCCAAACAAAAGGGAAAGAAAAAGGGTGAAGCCATAGCTCCCATGTTCCCTTTAAGGGAGGTCCCCATGATGCAGTCTAGAGGTTAGAGGTCCTGGAATCCCAAAATCACGATACCCGGGTCCTGCCCGAAAGAATTCAACCCAAGCCTTCCTGCAGCCAAAAACAAGGTTTATTGAAGATTTGCCATATTAGCTAGACTCTTAAGGAATCTGAGCATCTATGGGCTATTGGCTAGATTCTAAGAATCGGAGCCTCTTAATAGAGACAAGATGGACCTTATATATAGAAAGACTGTGGGAGGGATCTAGGAGTGGCCAAGTAGTTTGGGGTGATGGGAGGAAGGGCCTAAGGACATCTGGATGGGAGTGGCCAGTAAGCTGGGGTGAACAGAACTGGACCTGGACCTGGACCTCGTGGCCAAGGGAGAATGGAGCCTAGCTAGGATTGAGGGCGGGAAATGGCCAGGGGCCATAGGGAGGTAAAACAAGGGAAGGGAGATTGGGTCTAGCCACAATGAAAGGCCAGTTGATGGGATTATAGCCTCAGGGGAAAGCCAGAGATTTGGCCAGGTGGGAAAGTCCAGGGTTTTTCCTTTCTGGGGCCCAGATTCCAACCCCATCACCCATGGGTGGTCAAGGAAGGGGAATTGGTTTTGTAAATGCTCCCCTCAGTTCTACCAAAGTCAGGGCATTTAAGAAAGAGATGAAATCACTGATATAAGACCCCGTAGGACTGTCAGAACAATTAGATCAGTTCCTGGGTCCGAACATTTACACCAGGGTGAGTAATGTCAAAATTTAACATTCTTTTTTCCGGAGAGGAAAGAGGAATGATAAGAAGGGCGGGGTGATGGGAGAGAGGAAAACACCCTCCTGCAGCAGAGACAGAAAACAAGAATCATAGAGCAGACAGTGAAGGAAGTAAAGTCTATAAAGGGGCCTGTGGGAACAAAGCCTCCCTTGGGGCCTAAGCGCAATTAGGGTTAGGGTTTAACCTGTTCATTTTCTGTTTGTGTATAGTTCCAGCTAATGGATAGCATCCTGGTTTCACAAGCTTTTTCCTTTGGCCCAAGCTATTTTCTTATGGACCCCTTAGTATTTTGTAAACATATGGTTCCTGTGGAAAAACAACTCTTCCCCTCCCCCTCCTATTCTCTTTGCTTATCAGTGAAGTGATGAGGAATCTTCCTGAAAAAATTCATTCAGACAGTCTCCAAGTTAAAGAAAGGCATTTATTGGGGTGATGCATCCAAGCAGGCCTGCTTTCATGGGGGAGAAACAGCATAGGCCTTGCTCCCTGTAGGAAGTAAAGTTGTTTAGCCAGGTTAAAAGTATAGTTTAAATACAATTTTCTGGAATGGGGGGGAAGGGGACAAGACAACAGGAGGAGTAAGCACAGCTCCAAAATGCCTGGAATATCAGGTAGTCCAGAGGTGCTTTTATCATACAGATAAGCAAAGAATAGGAAAGTGGGGGAGAAGAGTTATTCTGGAAATGGGGTACTTTGTGAAAGCACACAGGTAAGTCCAAGGTGGTGGGCCTCAACACGCAGTGTTCTTTGATCACTTTTATGGCTGGTCACACCCTGCATCTTATATCTCACATAGCCCTTGCTCCATCTGCTTCAAGCACTCCTTTCCACCTCATCTGAAAGACACAGGTCGGAGCTTGTAGCCTAGTATTGGGTAGGATAGCCAGTCACAGGATGACCCCTAGAATCCTAGGAGTGAGGGTATGAGCTGGATGGGTGGGGCCCAAGGAGTTGTTACAGACATATTTTAAAATAGGTTGTAATTGATATTTGTTGTTTCACCTGGCCTAGAGAGCCAGCCCTTGTAACAAAGAATTTAAAAAGAAGAAAAAGAGGAAGAAGAAGGGAGAAAACAGAACTATCAATATTCAAAAAATAATATTCTATGCAATGTTCTGTGATAGACCCTCCGTTAGGGACCCAGGGGCACCACGCCCCGGGGCCTCTGGCTCAGCTTCCCCTAACGGCTGTTGCAACATCCTGGGTGAGATCCTCAAGGGTGGGGTGCAACATCCTGTTCTGTAAATAACCTGATCTGGCTTCCCGGCACCCCACCGGACCCTGTTTTGTAACTGGACAGTATAAATATTTCAGATAAAACCCTTGGTGGCACGGCCCCTGGGATGCACGCCTGGGGTCCGTCCCCGGCCGGCTCAAATAAATGCGCTCTCAATTAATGTCAATTGGGTGTGATGCTCTGATTTCTCTCGGGCGTCCAGTTCAGTTCCATATCCCTGAACTGGGAGATCTGAACCAATGTGTGTGTCAGTGGGAGGAGGGAGATGTCTTGTCATATTTCTTCTTTGAAGATAGACTTTTGGCCCATAACAACATCCAGTTTTCCTTTTGGGTGTATTTTGTTCCTATTTTTTCTATTTTCTATGGGCCCCATAACAACCCTATCAGTCGGGAACAAAGGACTATTTATCTCCTATTTACAGAGGAAGCAGCTTTTGACTTAATCTGTTGATCAGTCCTTTGGGTCTTCCGGAGCACAAGCCCTGCTCAGACTGTGCCAAACTGTTTAACTGCCTAGATTAGTAACTGAAAGAGACCTAAGGGGACATTAGGTCCAGCCCTTTCGCTTAGCTCTGTAAATTAAGGCTCAGGGAAGGTAAAAGGACTGCCCAAGGTCCCACAGGCAGTAATCCTCAGGGGAAGGATGTGAATACAGATCCCCTGATTCCAAAGACAGTTTATTTTTACTAGGAGGGGGGGGGGGGGGGGGGGGGGGGGGACATTAAGATTCAGACAGGGAAGAGTCTTGCACAAAGTCATGCAGCTCTGCCAGAGCCAGACCTCAAACTTTGGATCCTAAGTGCAATGCTTGTTCCATTGTACTGGACATCCTGATTGTCATGGCCTCAGCATTGGGAAAGCATCTGGTCCAACCCAGCCCTCAACAGAAATCCACTTTCCAAGAGCCCTAGCAAGTCATCATCCAGCCTCCACTGAGAGACTCCAACACAGTTTTCCTGACTCTAAGACTGCTCTTCTGGGGCAGCTAGATGGCACAATGGATAGAGCACCAGCCTTGAAGTCAGGAGGACCTGAGTTCAAATCTAGCCTTAGACACATAACACTTATTAGCTGTGTGACCCTGGGCAAGTCACTTAACCCCATTGCCTAGCCAAAAAAAAATGCTTTGGGGCAGCTAGGTGGCACAGTGGATAGAGCACCGGCCCTGAAGTCAGGAGGACCTGAGTTCAAATCCGGCCTCAGACCAAACACTTGACACCTACTAACTGTGTGACCCTGGGCAAATAACTTAACCCCAATTGCCTAAAACAAAACAAAACAAAACAAAACAAAAGACTGCTCTTCTGTCTACACCATGCTGCTTCTCAAGATGAATCCAAGAAATAGACAATGAGTGGGGAACAGCATGACTGGTTTGTAAACAAGCTGGCAGAGATGCACTTCTGACACTCCTTTGTATAACACACCAGCTCACATGCAGAAGTCAATTTTTAATGAGAAAGATGACAGTTCAAAGATTTATCTTGGGCAAGTAGGACCATGTATTTACCAGAGACTTGAGTAAAGAAGGAAAAGACACAGGAATATGTCTAGGGGATCTGAAGGAAAGAGAAACAATCTGGGAATAGCATAGGGCTAAATGAGAGGCACTGGGCGGGAAGATTAAGAAGCCACTCCCATAACTAGTGATCAGGAAGGGATTGTTTTAGTTTTTTAGAGTAAAAGCAAGATGAATAGAGGGAGAACAGACCTTTCTTTTCCTGATGGTATGAATTCTCTCCTTTCTGACAGAGAAGGAGCCTAGAAGACTGTTGATTATTCAGTAGAAACCAAGGTGAGTCACAGAGCCTTCAAAAGAAGGTCCCTGTTTAACCTCAGGGTGGACTGGGGGGCCTCTTTTGTTGGAAGGCACTTTGTTCCAAAGGGCTTGTGTTCATTTTCATGGTGCTCACCCTTCTCTGGGCTGATATAAAGAATGTACAGTGGAGTTAACATGCATGGCTGAGGTTATCATGGAGATGAAACATTAAGTAACCAACAAACTATGTTACTTGAGAAAGCAATTCTGACCTCAAGGAACATTTTTCTTGAGAGAGGTGTGTGACTGTCCAAGGACCTGATCACTCCTTGGAGAGTTACACAACAAACAGGTATTTGGGGCTCTGATCAAGCTCCCACCTTTGTTAGAATGTGTGCGTATCCAGGACCTGAGCTCACCAAGGATATGTACATAAAACAGAATATTAAGGTTGTTTTTTCCTGCTTTACATAGATATAAAAGGGGCATCTGAAAGGGGATTCTTTGGAGTACTTTGATGTCAGAGATAGGGACACTGATCAAGGCTGGGACTCGTGCACCATCCTTGTTGTTTAAGAGCAGGACGCTGCTCTTTTGGCCTCCTGATCAGACCTCTTGATAGTCTCCAGTCTCCCCAGTCTCGTAGGTATTTGAGCTCGCCTGGTCAGTGAGTGTGTATCCTTTCTTTTCTTATTCCTCTTTTTCTTAATTTTAATTATTACTTATTTGCATTGAATGTTATTCTTATCTTTATATGCTTGTGTTGCCTTAATCATTATTAATCATTGTAAAATAAATGTGATTGTTAAGTTTATACTGAGTACGTGTCATCATATCTTGAGATCCGAACCTAAAGTGAAAGTACTGCACAGTCTGTAATCCTTTTATTATGTATATATATATAAATAAAGGCAAGAATGTGAACCAAAACAGAAAAAAATGACCTTGTCATCTTAGTTTTGGGGCTTGCTCTGATTCATTTCTTTTTTAACCCTCAAAGAATATTGCATTTCTGAAGGAAAAAATGGCACTTCAGGTAGAAACATCCTTTCAGATTTGATTAAAAAATGATAAACAGTTGTGGACTGACAATCAGGAACTGATGGGAGTCAAATGAACTTTCTAACCCAAAGTCAGATAGAGACTTGGTACACATGTTCATGTAATCCATAGCATTTTATTATGTACCTACTACATGTCAGGTGTTTGCTGTAGTGCAAATGGTATAAAGAGAAAAATAAAACTCCTGAACCTAAAAGACTTTACTTTGATCTTTGTAGTAGGATGAAGTTAAAGAGGATGGGATTTGGTCCCCCAAAAGGAAAACTCTGGACTTTCCCACATGGCCAAATCTCTGGCATTCCCTGAAGCTATAATCCTATCAACTGGCCTTTCATTATCTGCTCTGCCCAACCTCCCAATTCTGTTACCTAGCCCTCCATTGGCTATTACCACCAGAGGGCCTGGCTACTTCCCACCCTTAATCCTATCTAGACTCCATTCTTCCTTGGCCAAGGGGTCTAGGTCCCTAGTGTTCTGTTCACCTCAACTTACTGGCCATTCCTATCCAGATCCTCCTTAGACCCCTTCTCCAGTCACTCCACACTATTTAGCCACTCCTGGATCCCTTCCACAGTCCTTCTGCGTTTAAGATTCATTTTGTCTCCATTAAGGTGCTCAGATTCTTATAATCTAGTCAGTGCTCAGATTCTTTAAGAGTCTAGCCAAGGGCTCAGATTCTTGAGATCTGGCCTTCTTGCATTAGCAGTACAAATGCTTAGATTCCTGAAGAGTCTGGCCAATATGGCTGACTCTTAAAATCTCCCTCCACCCCCCCCATTGATGTTCTAATAAACCTTGTCTTTGGCTGAAAGAAGGCTTAGGTCGAATTCATTTGGGTAGTACCTGTGTCTCTTGCTCTCAATATTTTGGGGTCCCAGCACCCCTAGTCCTCTAAACCTCAACAGTAAAACCTGTCAGACCTGGAATAGCCTTTGACAACCAAGGTCACATCCATACCATGAGGATGCATATAAATAGATGTGGTGAAGGATTTTCCTCCTCCTAAACCAAAATTGGTCCAAATATAGCTTTCTCCCTTTGGTTAATTTGTTTTTAAGTATAAATAATTTGTTTCATATTTCGTACTTGAAAATGACAGTAAAAACAAACACTTTCATATATAAAGGAGAACAGAAAAAAAAGGATGGTGTATGAAATCACAAATTGTGATTTTATATTTCTTGGTGTTTTGCAGATGTAAAAGTGACTGTCCTGCCCCTCATTACCTGAAGGCTATGTATGTTATTTCTATTTCTTTGAACTTGACAAGCAAAATAAATAAATAAATAAATAGATAGATAAAATGGGGCAGTTAGGTGGCACAGTGGATAGAGCACTGGCCCTGAAGTCAGGAGGACCTGAGTTCAAATCCTGCCTCAGACCAAACACTTGACACTTACTAGCTGTGTGACCCTGGGCAAGTCACTTAACCCCAACTGCCTAAGCAAAAAAATAAAAAAATAAAATAAAAAAAATGACCTTGACAAAATTTACTCACTATTTTTTTTCTTTAGGGATTAATTGATAATTTCTTTGATTTTATCTTCTGAGATTACCTTATTAAAATTCTTTATTTCTCATACTTTACCCTAAGCATTTAGCCATTTGATTTGTTGTCAATTTTTCCAGCATATAGTTGGGTAAAATCTTTGCTAATAAAATTCCTTCATTTCCTCTGGATTTGTTATACATTTTCTTTTTTTGTTGTTGTTTATTTGTTTTTGATACTGGTAAAATAAATTGTTTTCTATTAAAACAACACCAACAACAATACTACATTATAGTTTATAAAATTTTCCCCAAGGACTGATTTGTTAACCTCCTAAAAGTTTCTTGTCTTGTTTTTGTTATTTTCTTTGAAGAAATTTTATCGTTTTTATTATTTGGGTTTTTTAACCAACAAATTCTTTTGGATTGAATAATTTCATTTAAAAAAAAAGTTTGAATTCTCTCTTCAAAGGATTCATTATCATTTTTCCATTGTGACCAGTAAATTATATGCTTAAAATTTTTATTCATCTGTATTTAAACATGGTATTGTATGCCCTAGCACTTGGTTAATTTCTGTAAAAATGCCATTCATAACTGTGACATATGTAACCTACATCATATTCCAATTCAGTAATAACAAGGGATTTAAAGTATCTCACTTTCTATAGATCTATTCAAGGCTGTTAACTTCCAGCCTTTGGTTAATTAATATTTTTTGAACGATTAAATAAAATGAAAGTTATACCACTTGTGTACTCCCAGCTAGCAAAAAATCTGGGGACTTAAAGAAGTGCCAGGCCCAGCGTTTCTAGAAAAGCCTTTAGCCAACAGTGCTGCCTATAGAAAAGGGAACAGAATTTCACAGTCAATCAACGATCATGCTTTTTCTGGGCCTGTAAGATCTTGGATCTTTGCTTAGTTACTCAATGTAGAGGATCTGAAGGAGGAGACACAGTTCATACTCTCAATGTACATATATTCTTCTTAGTGATACTGATAACAAGGGTAGAAGTCAAGCCAAGTCAAGAAGCATTTATTAAGCACCTACTCTGTGCCAGGCACTGGGATAAGCACAGGGGTTACCATGAAGAGCAAAATAGTCATTACCCTCAAAAAGCCGTGGTGAATAAAAGCCAGAGAGACAAGGTTTCCAGGTATTATTAATCAGTTTATTAATTAGGCTAGCCAATAATCCATGAATTTATGGTTAGTGGTTTCTCTCAGTAACCACAGATGCCAAGAGAGACTCTGAAACACCTTAAATCAGTCATTTACTTTCTGACAGGAAACTCCCCTGACAAGTAAAACTCAACCTGATTGGTGGACATTTAATGAGGAGGTGGGCTAAAAGTCTTCAGCTCCTCCTGCTGAGAACATGGTTTAATCCTGAGAATCAGCAGCCTCCAGGTCTCTGGGCAGGGGAAGCCATTTCCATCTGGACCTCACTGGCTAGTTTTCTCCTTCATGAGCAGGGTCACCTTAAATTCTAATGGAGGAATCAAAGACAAGGAGACATGTCCCAGGGAAAAGATCTGGCTGAGGCTGGCTTTCATTTAGGGAGCAGACAAAAAGAAAGGGTCCCTGCCCAGGTAGATGCCTTGGGGCTGGAAGATTACCTTACCTAGTTACACCCTTCAGAGAGTGTCTGACCTTTTCTGGAATGGGGTGTTAACAGAAAGAGAGAAAAAGGATGGATCACAAATTAATTATTAGTTTTTAATATGATAATATAAGATCGAGTTTTCTCAGAGTTCCAAGTCTGATGACTGTGAGGAAAATGGTGGATCAAAATGTATAATTAGCTGTTAATATAGTAGTATAATATTAGTCTCTCTTAGAGCTCACAGTCTAATAACAATAACCTTTATGCAAACAAGATATATGAAGGATAAATTGGAGATAATACTGAAAGCAAATACCCCAGCACTAGGGGAAATCAGGAAAGGCTTCTTGCAGAAGATTAGATTGGAGCCAGCTTCTGAAGGAGGCCAGGAAAGGCTGGATATAGCGATAAAGAGGAAGAATTCCAGGAAGGTAGGACAGCCTCTGAAAATGCTCCAAGTTGGGAGGTGGAGTGTATTGTCTGAGAAACAGCAAGGAAGCCAATTTTACTAAGTGGCAAAATGCATGGGGGGAGGAAGGTGGAACTACAATACATGGGGTAGTATACATGCCCACTATGTATGAAAACATGAGGTGGGGGGAGGGGGGAAGGACAGAAGGAGGGGAGGAGAAAAGAAGAGGAGGGAGGGCAGGAAAAGAGGGAAGTATCAGAGGAGAAGAGAAGAATATGAGAGAAGTTTGAAAGGTAGAATGGACAGGACTCGACAACCAATTAGAGAGGGGGAGGCAAAGTAAGGGAGAGGGATAAGTTGAGAATGAGACCCAGGTTGGGGCCTGATACTGTCCTTGATGGTGATGAAGATGTTTAGGGGGAAAGACAGTGAGCTCAGCTTTGGACATGTTGTCTTTAATGTCTGTGGAACATCTCCCTCAGATTGTCCAATAAAGACTAGAGGTCAGGGGAGAGGTTAGGGCTGGATCAATGAAGCTGAGAGGTCTCTGTATTGAGATAGCCATTGAATCCATGTGAGTTGTTGAGATTGTGAAGTGAAATATAGAGACAGAAGATCAATGAGAAAGTAGTTTATGCAACAAGTCTTCAGGGAGCCCAGTGAGTTAGACAATGGAATATTAGAATAAGTAGAGAGGAGCAGGGTGGATATTACAGGTTAGAAAAAATACTGTGAACTGGGCTATGGAGGTGGAGATGGATATGGGGTGTGTGGGGACCAGCCTGATCTGTGAGATGTGTATGAGGTGGGGGAAAACGAGGAGGGGTGGACACAAGCTGAACCACAGTGTCTATGCCGTTTAATGTGTGGTTGCCTAGACTTGGAGCCAACACTACTACTTCCTAGGGTAAGGAAACTATTTTCAGGCTCAATTATCCTTCTCTTCATAGCCAACATCCTTTTCTTGTCCTTAGCATCTCCTGGCTGTGTTCCTGTCCATTATGATCTGGATCATAAAGTGGAATCCCTGGCCAGCTGCCTACAGCAGCTCCAGTCTACCTTTGTACCTCATATGCCTCATCCCCCAGCTTCCTTGTATTTCTGGTTCAGGTAAGTTTACTTTGATCTCTGCCACTGTGGCGTTCACATATCACTACCCACTGATATTTCACTTCAGTTAAACCATCAATTCAAGAAACACTTATTTAGTCCCTACTGTGCAGAGAGCCCTGTGTTTTAACACTACTGGAAGTACAAAGTTCATATAAGGCATTGTCTCTGATCTCAGGGTCATTGACCCCTTCCCAGGAACTGCCATCAATATGTGCAATATAGCATCATGGTATTGTAGAGTTGGAGGGGTTCTCATCCAGTTCAGGCCCTTACATTATTGGCTCCTGAAGGAAGGAGATGTTTTTGAATAGAAGGATCTCTCTTAATAAGGATTCAAACTTATCACTAATGTAGGAGATTGTCACTATTCATTTCAACTCAAAGAAAGATAGAACCTTTTAATATTCTTGTACCAAATATAAGGGGTCTCTCAGAGCAATATGGAAACACTTTCAAGTATTTCTGAGGATTCATCTAAACTTAAGCATTTTAAGTTTTTCTCTGTTCTACTGACATGTCATATTAAATTTTCATAATATAGGAAAATCAGAGAATTTTTTCCAACCTGGAATATCACCCACAAAAAATCCATGCTTTTGTGGCCAGCAAATATAATTAATCAGATATTACATATGTACTACATAGCAGATATTTTATAAATATATAAATGTGTGTGTATATACACCCACCCACCCACACACACACACACACACACACACTCATGAAAAGCAAGAGTTTTGATGCTGCCTGATTTGTGTAGCCTTGTTTTCTTTCTGTCTTGACCTATTTGCATGTGAACAAAAAAAAAAAGAAATCCTTGGAGTTAGTGGGATTTTGAGCCCCAGAATCTTCCATACAGATCCCATGGAGATTGTTGGGCACTCCCCAAAATGGGTTTTGGGGATAGAAGCTCACCACCAAGGAACTGATGGGAATACCAAGGAATTTTCCAACTCCAAGTGACCTCTTTCTTTGGGACCAGGAATCCTGAGCCACCATATTTAGGCAAGCAATCAACAAAAGCCATTAGAATGTTCCAAACTAAAATTGGCTCATTTTTCTTTTTTTTACTCTCTTGGTCCAGTGCTGACTGGGAATGCTTGCTTCAAAATAACCACCTGACTAGGAGATAGAAAATCCCTCACAACTTCAACGAAAGAGTTACTTATGGGTCTGTGTCCTCAAAACCCATTTTGGGGCTCTCCTCCCTTTTCTTCCTCCTCCAAATCCCAACAACTCTCCAGGACTTATTTGAAGGTCAGGACACAAAGACTTAATTTTATTACCAAGAGCCTCTTTGACTGGAACTGAAATAAATCTAGGGACAAAAAGAAGAGTTAATAGAATCAGAGTGTCCTCATTTCTGCCTCTGTTAGAAAATCTGTCAGCAACAAAAGTACTGATCATTTATGGCCAGCAGAGATCTCCCTGGTCTCCCAGTTGGACAATGTAGAGAATAAGAGTCACAAAGCTTAGAGCTGAGATGACCCTTACACATCATCTGATCCAATCCCCAACCCCCATTTTACAAGTAAGACAACTGAGACTTGGCCTGGTTGGGATTTGTTTCACATGACAGAGGAGAAGCAGAAGGTGAATCCAATTGTTCTGAGGTCCAGTCAAGAACTTCCCAGGATTCTGCTTCTCTGTGGCTTACGGGACTTCTCCGACTCTGTCTTATCCAAAGGGAAGAAGTAGTAAGTCATGTTGGAAGGGCTTTGGGGTCTGGGCAGATTTCTTTCAGGGCCCAACAAAGCACTTTTGTTTTTCTTTTTGCATTTTGGCTAGGCAATGGGGTTAAGTGACTTGCCCAGGGTCATGCAGCTAGGAAGTGTCAAGTGTCTGAGGCCAGATTTGAACTCAGGTCTTCCTGACTCCAGGGCTGGTGCTCCATCCACTGCACCACCTAGTTGCCCCCCAACAAAGCACTTTCTAAATTTTCCCTCTCTTCCCCAACAAGGGGACCAACATGTACTGGTGATCAAGGCAATCATTGGGCCTGAAGGAAAGCCATTGCTGGGGAAGGAAGAGAAAGACTGAAAAGTTTGGAGCAAAACCTCAGCCCAAGGCAGAACCAGAGCTTTTCAGAGAGATGCCACATACAAGGTGCTTAAGAAGATGGGAACCTGGATGGAGGCTTCAGCTAGAAAGATCTGCCAGGATTATAGGAGGCACAGGATCAGTAGTGTCAGGAAAATGAGTGTCTGATGCAATCTGCATCAGTAGTTCTGCCTTTTAATCCCAGCACTGACCATCTCCCACTCTTGCCTCCTCTGATGGGCAGACTTCTGAGGGTGCTGATGATCATGCTAAGACCTGTGTGTGAATGAGGTTGTGAGAATAAATACCCTCCACGGATGCAAGGGTCCCATCACTTCTGATCCAGAACCACCCAAGAAAATAGGAAAGGTTAGAATAGGAAAGGGCATAGCTACTTCTCACCTTCTGACAGAGTTCAGCTTTTTTGAGGACTCTGTACCAAAGAACTACAGGGAGATTCTCCCTAGTGACACATACAAGGAAAGGGGATACAAAGACAGAATCATGGTTTTAGAACTGGAAAAGGCCCCAGAGATCATTGAGCTCAATCCTGTTATTTTACTGAAGAAACAGAGACCCAGACAGGTCCAGTGACTTGCCCAAGGTCACACAGCTAGTCAGTAGCAGAGCTAATATTTATTTGTTTTTTAAGATTCATTAATTAATTTATTTTTAGTTTTCAACATTCACATCTGCAAGATTTTGAGTTCCAAATTTTCTCCCCATCTCCTCCCTCCCCCAATCCCAAGACAGTGTGCATTCTGAATACACTTTCCCCTAATCTGTACTCCCTTCTATCTCCCCCCCTTCTCTTATCCCCTTCCTCTTCTATTTTCCTGTAGGGCAGGATAGATTTCTATATCCCATTGCCTGTATATCTTATTTCCCAGTTGCACGTGAAAACAATTTTTTAACATTTGTTTTTAAAACTTTGGGTTCCAAATTTTCTTCTTCCCTCCCTCCCCACCCACCCTCATTGAGAAGGCAAGTAACTCAATACAGATTATATTTGTGTAGTTATGCACAGCACTTCCATAGTAGTCATGCTATGGAAAACTAACTTTATTTCCCTTCATCCTATCCCACCCCCCATTTATTGTATTCTTTCTTTTGACCAAGTCCCTCCTTAAAAGTGTTTGCTTCTGATTACCCCCTCCCCCAATCTGCCCTCCCCTGTCTCATCCCTCTGCTCTCTTATCCCCTTGCCCTCTATTTTCCTGTAGGGTAAGATAGCTTTCCATGCCCAATTAAGTGTGTATGTTATTCCCTTCTTAAGCCAAATCTGAATAAGATTAATATGCTAATATTAGTAATTAATTAATTAATAAAGATAATAAATGAGAAAAAGATTCATTCATTCCCTCTCATCTTCCCCCACTTCCCCTCTACTGTAAAAGCCTTTTCTGTTTTATGTGAGATAATTTACCCCATTCTACCTCTCCCTTTCTTATTCTCCCAGTATAATCCTCTCTCACCCCTTAATTTTATTCTCCAGATATCACCCATTCATCTTCAACTCACTCTGTGCCCTCTATCTATCAATCTATCTATACATATAATTTTTTTTCCCCTCCAACTACCCTAATACTGACAAAGGTCTCATGAGTTACAGATATCATCTTTCCATGTAGGAATGTAAACAGTTTAACCTTAATAAGTCCCTTATGATTTCTCTTTCCTGTTTACCTCTTCATGCTTCTCTTGAGTCTTGTATTTGAAAGTCAAATTTTCTATTCAGCTCTGGTCTTTTCATCAAGAATGCTTGAAAGTCCTTTATTTCACTGAATTTCAATTTTTTTCCCTTGAAGGATTATACTCAGTTTTGCTGGGTAGGTGATTCTTGGCTGTAATCCTATCTCCTTTGCCCTACAGAATATCATATTCCAAGCCCTGCAGTCCCTTCATGTAGAAGCTGCTAAATCCTGTGTTATCCTGATTGTGCTTCCATAATACTTGAATTGTTTCTTTCTGGCTGCTTGCAATATTTTCTCCTTGACCTGGGAACTTTGGAATTTGACTAAAATATTCTTAGAAGTTTTCCTTTGGGCATCTCTTTTCAGGAGGTCATTGGTAGATTCTTTCAATTTCTATTTTGCTCTCTGGTTCTAGAATATCAGGGCATTTTTCCTTGATAATTTCTTGAAAGATGATGTCTAGGCTCTTTTTTTGATCATGACTTTCAGATAGTCCAATAATTTTTAAGTGATCTCTCCTGTGTGAGGGACTGTCTGATGTTGGCAGCTGCCAGTTGGGTGCTGTGGCATGGGTAAGGTAAGATCTGGGTATTTTGGAAGTCGAGGCAGGGACTGTGGTAGGCAGAGTCGTGTGTACTGGGATGGTCTGGATACGGAGAAGCCATGAGGCAATTGGGCAGTGCTCTGTGACATAAGCTGGGTGCAAGGAAGTAGCTGAGCCTGAGCTCCTGAGGCAAGGGGCGGTGCCACGTGGGAGTGGGATGGCAGAGGACTGAGTTCCCTCTGCTTAGTCCCCTCCCTATATGCAATGTCATCCCCAGATGCCTCTTGTGATCTTCCTGACCTTGTGCAGCACTGACCCAGTCCCCTCCTGAGTCTGACTTCCTAGGTCACGTACTCTTGTCTATGCGTCAATCCCAGATGCCTCCTTCCTGTATCCAATCCTGGCCTCCTACGTCACTCCCTCCCCCTTGGTGTGCTAAACTCAGACAGCCCCTTCCGGTATCTGACCCTACAATCATTGGCTAGTAGCGGGCTGGGGAGGAGGGGCTAAGTAGGTACTTAGGAACAAGCGTGGTCAGAACACACGTGCGCTCTCCCCTGGCTCCTGCTCTGTTGCTCTGGCCTTGCTGCTTGGGCTTGCTATGATGGTTTGCTGTGTTGGCCTCTGAATAAAACTCTGGTGTTGGTGCCTTCCCATGGCTTGTCTCTGTGTGGTGATCCGGCTGAGGACCGAAGACCCGGGAATGGGTAAGACTCTGGCGGTGCACTTCTTTTAAGAGAAGTGGGTACTGGCGCACGACTGGCAGAGGGTCAGCGTGCGGCCCGTATACTCCTGGATTTATTTTCCAGGTCAGTTGTTTTTCCAATAAGATATTCCACATTGTCTTTTATTTTTTCATTCTTTTGGTTTTGTTTTACAATGTCTTGATTTCTCATAAAGTCACTAGCTTCCAATTGCTCCATTCTAATTTTTAAGGAAGTATTTTCTTCAGTAAGCTTTTGGACTTCCTTTTTCATTTGGCCAATTTTGCTTTTTAAGGCATTCTTCTCCTCATTGGCTTTTTGGATCTTTTTTGCCATTTGGGTTAGGCTATTTTTTAAGGTGTTATTTTCTTCAATATTTTTTTGGGTCTCCTTTAAGCAAGCTGTTGACTAGTTTTTCATGATTTTCTTGCATCAGTCTCATTTCTTTTCCCAGTTTTTCCTCTACTTCTCTTACTTGCTTCTCAAAATCCTTTTTGAGCTCTTCCATGGCCTGGGACTGATTCATATTTCTCTTGGAGGCTTTGGATGTAGGAGCTTTGACTTTGTTGTTTTCTTCTAGTTGTATGTTTTGATCTTCTTTGTCACTAAAGAAAGATTCTATGGTCTGACTTTTTTTGCACAGTTTGCTCATGTTCCCAGTCAATTACTTGAGTTTTCAACTCTTTGTTAAGGTAGGAGTCTGCTTCCAGTGTGGAGAATGTACTGTCCCAAGCTTCGGGGGTTTTGTGCAGATGTTTTCAGAGATACTTTTAGGGATCTATAAGTTTTCAGTTCTTCCAAGGTGGTATGATCGAGGGTGAGGTGTTTACTCTTTTCCTGGCCTGTGGTCTGGTCTTTTCTGCCTTGGAACTGTGAGGAGGATTCCCTCTCCACCACCACTACAAGCTCCACCACACCAGCATTCCTCCTTGCCCCAGGACGGCTACCCAGAACTGTGACCCAGATCCAAGCACAGGCAAAGCAAGAGAATCCTGCCTCAGCATCAGCAAAGAGATCCCTGCAATCGCCCTCTGATCAACCACTCCATTTTCCCTCAGTCTATGGGCCAGAAGCTCCGGAAGCAGCTGTTGCTCTGGGGCCACGTGGGGACTGGGGCTGGAATGGAACTTCTCTTTCATGGAGGTCACAGACTTTTCATACTGACCTTCTAAGTTGTCTTTGGCATTTGTGGGTTGAGAAGTCTGGAAACCACCACAGCTGCCCATAATTCAGTCCTCTGAGGCCTGCTCCAGGTTCGCTGAAGCCTGTTTTGCCTGCACACCCATGCTGAACTGCATTTGTCTCCTAGCCCAGAGCGATAGACCTTTGTAATCACCCATCCAGATTTTCTTGAGCTGGAAATTTGTTTTACTCTGTCTTTTTGTGGGTTCTGCTGCTCTAGAATTTGTTTAGAGCCATTTTTATAGGTACTTGGAGGGGTTTGGGGGGGATTTCAAGTGAGTCACTGCTTTTACTCTGCCATCTTGGCTCCACCTAGAGCTAATATTTAAAGTCAAATCCTTTCCTTCCAGGTCCAGTCACCCAGGATGCCATCACTACAGTAATGCCCAGGATGCTCCCCACATGTCCACAATCACACTCTTCCTCCCCCACTGAGCTACACTGCTCTGTCACACAGAGGTCCCCCACAGCTCTCTGGCCCAGCCTCCTTCTAAAACACTCAGCTGCACAGCCACAGAATGAGGGCAAGTCCAACAGTAGCCCAGAAGCCTGGTCTTCCTCTGAGTTATCTATGGGCAGCCTCAGTGGTGGGGTAGAGGCTGGTCCTTCCATAAGGTCATAGACAGGAGCTGTTGTCCTCCTGCCTCCACCCCCAACCTTTCAGCCCCCTATCAGCTGCCTTGCTTCCCTGGATATACATGGTTATAGAGAGGGAGAATGTCTCGTCTCCATCTCACAGACATATCAGTGTGGCCAGTGATTTCCCCAAAGCAGGGCAGCACCTGAGCAGGAACACAATCAGAGCCTCAGGGCCCAGGGCTGCCCTGACCCTGCTCTGGAGGCCACATTAACTCCACCACCCCAGTGTTTTCTGATTCTCTTCTGTTCTGTTCTTAGTTCTCCACAAAGGAACATTCACAGTATCTGGCCCTCTGGTCCAACCCACCCTGGCCTGGGTGGGGGAAGATGTCCTGCTGTCCTGTCACCTCTCCCCTAAGATGGATGCTCGAGAAATGACTGTGAAATGGGTCAGAGGTTCACTGGTTGTGCACATGTACCGCATGGGGAATGAGATGGAGGAAGTCCAGGCCCCTGCATTCCAAGGGAGGACAAAGATGCTGAGAGAGGACATGGCTGAGGGGAAGGTGACTGTGAGAATTCACCTGGTCCAGCTGTCTGACACCGGCCTGTACACATGCTATTTCCAGGCAGGCATCTTTTACAATGAAACCAGCTTTGACCTTCAGGTAGCAGGTAGGCCCTCCCTTGGTCATGGGTTCTCTCTCCAGCTGGAAGAGACATTCAGAACATTGACATTGGCAGAAATCTTTAGAGTGTGTAAAGTACTTTCCATACCTTGTCTCGCTGGAGTCTCACAACTACCTTGTGGATTAGTATTTCTGTAACAGTGACTGCCTGTGCCCCCACTCACTGAAGACTGGTTCTGCAATATTTCAGCCCCTCAGGCTTCTCTCAAACATTTAAGGGGGTTTGAGGTTGTTCAGCCTCTCTATCATTGACTCAAGCCCCTTGCCGCAATGATGTTCCCCCAATATTAGAGATTCTTCTATATCCTTAGTCCACTTAACACTCCGTTTAGCTATTACACAGTATACAGTAAGAGTTAATTCTACAGTGTCACCAGAACAAACATTCAAATGTCACTTTCACTGACATCTGGGAATATTGTCCTCCCCACACAGGTCACTTCAATATCTGGAGAGTTTGGAGGTGGAGTGGGTTCAGGTTCATAGCTCAGCCCAGTTTCTACAATGTATAGTTTCACCAAGTTCCAACCCCCTTGTACTCAATTCCCAGGCATTCTGGCTTTTTTGGACTTCCCTTCTGTGCTGGCAGCAACATTTGGCCTTAATTTCTCCCTGTAAGGTCACTGTGGCTTTGGTCTGGGTGGAATGGAGAATTCATTATCTGGGCCTAGAAGTGAGAAAGACAAAGAAATAGACCCCACCCACACCCTAAGCCTGTTTCTGAAGGGCCATAGGGCCTAAACTGGAGAAGGAAATAGAGTCCTTCCTTACCTATCTCAGTTCATGGTACCTGTGCTGTGGGAGAGAATGCCCAGAGCAGAGAGATGGAGTGTTTTGTTTGTGGAATAGCCAGGAGGCCTGTGTCACTGGATTAAATAATATGTGTTGGGGAGTGAGATGTAAGAAGATTGGGATGGCAGGAGGGATTGGGGTGACAAAAGAACTTTGAATCCTGAACAGAGTATTTTGAATTTGCTCTCTGGGCCAACAGTAACCCACTAGAGTTTACTGAGGAGCACAGTGACATGATCAGACCTGCATTTTAGGGAAATCTCTTCAGTGACTGGATGGAGGGTGGATTGGAATGGGGAGAGGCTTGAAGCAGGCAGACCCAGCAGCAGACTATTGCAGTAATCAAGGTATGAGATGAAGGACTGCCCTAGAGTGGTGGCAGTGTCAGAGGAGAGAAAGGGGCCTATTTGAGAGATGTTTCAATGATGAAATTGACAGACTTAGCAACTGATTGGATGTTTAGGATGAGAGAGTGAGGAATCCAGGATGACTGCTAGGTTGTGAGGCTAAGGGGCTGGAAGGATGGTGTTGTCCTCTACAATCATATCAAAGGTAGGGTGCGGGGACAGTGTAGGGGAAAAAATTAATGAGTTGTCTTTTGGACATAGTGAGTTTAAGATGTCTACTGGACATCCAGATTGAGATGTCTGAAAGATAGTTAGAGATCTGACAGTGGAAGTCGGTAGACAGACTGGGGTGGGAAAGGTAGGCTTGAGAACCATCAGCATAGAGACAGTAATTAAATCTATGGGAGCTGATGAGATAACCAAGTGAAGTCATGTAGAGGGAGAAGAAAAAAGTACAGAGGACAGAACTCCGAGAGAAACCTACACTTAGAGGCAGGATCTACATGAGGATCCAGCAATGGAGAAGTCAGATAGGTAGGAAGAACACCAGGAGGGAGACAGGTATCCTGAAAACCTCGAGGGAAGAGAGTATCAAGGAGGGGAGAGTGATTAACAGAATCAAAGCCAGCAGAGAGAAGAAGGAAAAGGAGAATTGACAAAAGCCATTGGATTTGGCAGCTAAGTGATCATTAGTAGCTTGGGGAGAGCAGTGTCAGTGGAATGATGAGGTCAGAAGCCAGATTGTAAGGGGTTAATAAGAGAGGGAGAGGACAGGAAATGGAGGCACCTGTTGCAGAAGGCCTTTTGGAGGAGTGGAGCTATAAAGGGCAGGAGAGTTATAGGGGGGTTTGGCACTAATTCATCCTATCTTACAGATGAGGAAACTGATGCCTTGCCCAGGTTCACCTCCCTAGTAAGTGTCTGAGATCAGGTTGAAACTCAAGTCTTCCTGCCTCTGGTGCCAGAGCTCAATCCACTCCGCTACCTAGTGGCCTTATGAGCAAAGAGCTGGTGATTTCAGGAGACTTTGAGTTGTCCAGTCTAGCCAGAGCCCAGAGTACCAGGAGTGGAATCAAATGCAATAGTTGGGAAGGGTAGATGGCACCAGGTTGGAGAGGGATTTGAATGCCAGGAGAAGTCTGAACTTCACTCAGAAGGAAGTAGAAAACCACTACAGATGTTTCAAGGCAGGAATGGTCACTTCTATGCATAAATAACATGAGTCTAGAGCCCAGCCCAAGTGGAAGATAGGATTGGGGGAGGGGATCTAGAGTTAGGAAGACATGTAAATCAGCCAGTCAGTCAACAAGTATTCATTAAGGACTTATGGTAGCTAGGTGCCAGAGTAGAAGGTCAGACTTGGAGTTGGGCACACAGGAGTTGAAATCCTACCAGACATTTACTTATTGTATGAGACTGTAGAAATCACTTAAACTTTTTCACCCTCAGTTTCCTCATCAGTAATATAGGAATGATAATAACAGCTAGCATTTCTGTAGCACTTGAAGGTTTACAAAGCACTTTATAAAAATTACTGCTTATTATTCTCAACCCTGTGAGGTGGGTGCTATTTTTAATCCAGCTTTACCAATGAGCACACTGATGCAGAAACAGTTTTAAGTGACTTGCCCCATTTCACACAGCTAGAAAGTATCTGAGGCTGGATTTGAACTCAGGGATTCCTGACTTGAAGTCCAGTGATCTATTTACCCACCTAGAGCCTACCTACCTCCTAAGGTTGTTAGGAGGATCAAGTGAGATAGCCTGTGGTGAGAGGAGTAATTCATTCCGATGCCTACTCTATTCTAATCAGTATTAATCAGATTCCATAGGAGTAATGATTATAAGTTCTGCATACAAGGTTTACAGAGCTGCAAGCTACAGATTGTAAGTTCACTTGCTTAATCATAGGAAGCTAACTACAGGCCCTTCACCCTTGTTTTTCCTTGTTATGGTGCCCAAGCCCAGCATGGTGGAGGTGACTCAAATACATGGAAAATCCCCCAACTTATTTTTGTACCTCCGGACCACTCTCTCTTGTCCAATATGAGCAGGTGACCATCTTATGACCATTTTATGTGCGCTTACTCAGTGGAGATAGTACAGCTTCGCCCAACCTGGGACCCCCTCTGCTTACATAACATTTCTCGCTGATGCATCATTTTTCAGCCCTCACAGCAAGGTCTATCAACCAATGGGATTCAGTATTTTGTGTAGCCCCTTTAGAGTATTCCAATCTGGTATCAAGCTTTATTAAAATGAAACTCTGGAAGAAGGAGGCATCTCAGATCATGAGGAAGATCTGAGGTCCACTTCATTAGGGGGCACCATGGACTCTGCAATAACATGCCATTGGCTCAGAGCTCTGTCTCAATCTCTTTTATTGTAGATTGGACAATTATAATCCCTGCAGTGGAAAGTGCTTTACAAACCTTGAAGCCTATGTAAATACTGCTATCATTATTATTACTGGCATCATTATTATTATTACCATCATAAAGAGCTTAGCATAGTTCCTGACACATAGTAGATGCTACAGGAATGTTAGGGATTCTTATTATTACATGTGGCAGGCTTCATGGTGAGCTTTGGGGATATAAAGCAAAGCCAAAACATAGGCACTGTCCTCAGGGAGATCACATTGGAATGGTAGAAACAACCTGCAAATAGCTGCCTATGTCAGATACAACAAAGGCCAATAGAGGCATCTTTAGGGAAACTAGCAGCAGGTGTGAGAACCAGGAGACCCAGAATTGGCCTCCTAAAGAAGGAAGAATTGAGCTGCAGTGCCAGGGAGCCACTGAAGTTTCTTGAGCAGGGAGGAACATAGTCATACCTATGCTTTAGGAAAAACACTTTGAGAGGTGAGTGGCTTCAAGAAGCCATGGCATGTGTAGTGGCCACACCTCACAGACAGATAAAACTATGTTGAGAGTAACAGACCCTTCTGTTAGTTAGGTGGGGTGTCTACCCCAAGAATGTAAAGACTTTCCCCAGTGGAACGGCTGGATGAGAACAATTTATTCCAAAGGCCACGAAGGTAGCTAAAGCAGGCACAGTGGAGTGCTTAGAACTTGGTTAGGCATTGAAGATGTCAAGGTCATCCACTACATCCTGAGCTACCACCAGTTGTCTTGACTTTTGTCTTGCCACTGAACTCTGATGACTCTGGAAGAGAGAATGAGCCTGATGATTTTGAGCAACTCTGCCTCATTTAAATCCTATTTATGCTCAAGTCAAAAGACATCAATGATACCATTTTAACATTTTTGCCTACCTCATAAAGTCCTGTGGTGACAGACAAGTGATGGAGCAGCAGTTGTGGATACACTGGGAGCTGTAGTTGCATGCCTGCTCACAGGTGGCTTAGGCCATATGGTGGTCTTCTCACTGGCTGAAGCAACAGTGGGATTCAGCCTCCCCCTGGGTATTTGAGTAGCCTTTTTTAAGGACTGCATGGCTCACCTCCTGGCACGAAGAAGGGGCGAAGAAAGGTGCCTTAAAAATTGTCTGCTTCACTCAACCCTAGTCTGCTTACTGAGGTAGGCAGGGATACTATGTTGCAGTTGAAACACAAAAAATGTACAAATACTTTTGTGAAGATGATTCCACTCACCATTGCTACATGTAACATGCACACACTTATGGACAACATGAAATCCATTAGTACGGGAAGATAAACAGCTTTTGTTGTGAGAGAACTCAGCAGGTATTTCATCCATTTAGGAGCCCTGAGTAAAACAAGGCTGAAAAATGAAAGCCAGCTTACCAAAGTTGAAGCTGGATAGATCCACATTTTTTTTAGAGTGGCTATAGTAATGGGTGGTACTGTGAAGCTGATGTAGGTTTTACACTCAAAATTAATCTAGTTAACAAGCTTGTATGTTTACCAAAACTAGTGAATAATAGACTCATGACAATGCAATTGCTATTTATAGGAAAGCACCATGCCATCATCATTGGTGACTATCCTTCCACCATGATGAACTTTGATGAAGTCAAAGAAAAATTTTATATTCATCAAGGTCAAAAATGGCATCCAGCTCACCTACTGCACTGACAGTAAATTATTTAACTTGAAAAGGCTACGGGTCAAAACTAAAGGGGAGGAAGAGTTGATGCATGGCTTTTTGTTTGTAGATGATCATGTTTGCCATGCAGGCCCTGAAGCTGAGATGCTGCTTGTGCAAATTTTGGCCTGACAATTAACACCAAGAAAAGAGATGTTCTCCATCAGCCAGCACCACACCGTCCATACATGGAACCATTGGTTACAACAAATGGAGAAATTGTGAATGCTGTGGATACTTCCTTTGGCAGTATACGTTTACAGGGATGTCCATATAGCTGATGAGACTGATGCACACATTGCCAGAGCTAGCTCAGGGTTTAGGAGGCTCCAAAGGAAAGTGTTGGAGAGAAGAGGTATTAGATTGCCTACCAACTGAAAGTCTACAGAACTGTTGTGCTGACCTCATTGTTGTGTGCCTATGAAACCTGGACAGTTTACCAGAGCCATGCCAGAACACTAAATCATTTCTATTTGAATTGTCTTAGAAAGATTCTGAAGATCACCTGGCAAGATAAGGTATCAGATACTCAGGTCCTTTCTCCAGCTGAACTACCAAGCATTCAAACTCTATTTCCCAGAATACAACTCTAATAAGCTGGCCACACTGTTGGAATGCCAAACATACATTTGCCAAGAAGAACTCACACAAGGTAAGTGCTTACATGGAGATCAGAAGAAGCAATAGGACACTCTCAAAGTCTCTCTGAGGAACTTTAGAATTGATTGTGAGATGATGGACACAGTGGCACAGGACTGCCCAGCATGGTATGCCCACCTCAAAGAAGATGCTGTACTCTATGAGCAAAGCCGAATTGCAGAAACTCAAAAGAAACATGAGATGTGCAAATTTAGAAACATCCACACACCAAATGTTCATATGCACTATTTGTGCCTGATCTGAGCTACAGTCTTCTGAGCTCATATTGGTCTGATCTGCCATGATTCAACACACTGTACCTTGAATACAACACGATGACATCATTTTTGTCCTCTTTGAGATTGAAGGACAACGACTCACCCAGTACAAATACAAAAGTGAGACAGTCCCTGCCCTCAAGGTACTTACTTTCCAACAGGATAGACAATAGGAAAAGAAGAGAGATGACCATGGAAGGGAGTTGTGATTTGGGTAGTGGAACAGTAGGGTAGTCCATTGACACACTTTTCCCAGACACAGTGGTTACTGTTGTTTCCATTACAGTGCTCAGAGAAAGATGCAGAATGGCAAGAAGAAGAATGGGAGTGAGGATGGGGGGGATGATGCACCCACAACATGAGGGTGGAAAATGATCAAGAGAAGGAGTCTGAAAGAGGTGGAAGGACTTGCCTGCAGTCACACAGAAAGGTGATGGCAGAGCCAGGTCCAGAAGCCAAGTCTCTCAGCTCTCATAGAGTCTCTGTTCATTACAGTTCTGAGAGTATCCTTTTAAAGTCTAGATATTTCTGGGAGAGACTAGCATGTTAAGCCATTCTCTGCCATAACACTTTAGCAAGAATGAGTGTATCAGACCCTTCCCAATGCTAGCCCAGGGAGATCCAAGACACAAGGACACCAGATCTAGACTCCCCAGTTCCCCAATGAACAGAACTCCTCAAAGACACCTCACTTGACTCTCTGGCCCACCCTCCTACCTCAGCTACACAGCCAATAGAGTATAAGGAGCAAGCAAACACCAGCCCAGAAGCCTGAGCTCCCTCTGCACTTGTAAGTTACCTATGAGCAGCTGCAGAACAGAGGCTAATGCAACACCTCCATTAAGGCCATTGATGGTAGCTGTGGCTTTCCTGTCCCCAAGCCTAACCCTCCAGCATCCAAAAAGCTTCCTCTCTTTCCCACTACGCAAAGTAGTCAAGAAAGAGAATGTCTTTCTATAAGGGGATCATTGGAAAGAAAGGGATTTGGCCCACAGCAGAGCAGCAGCTGATCCAGAAGTCAGACCTTCATCTGCTGCAGCCTCCCCCAGCCACACAAACAAATACTCTTAATCCAGGCCCTACACTGTCCTCTAATTTTCTTCTGTTTTGTCCCTAGAACGCCAGAAGCTACCATTGTCAGTGGCTGGCCCCGCTCAGCTCATTCAGGCCAAGGAAGGGGAAGATGTCACACTCTCCTGTGACATCTCCCCCACGATGGATGCTCGGGACATGACTGTGAACTGGTTCAGAAACCAGACCCTTGTGTACAGGTACCCAAACGGGGAGAACCTGGAGGAATCCCAGGGCACTGAGCTCCAGGGAAGGACAGAGCTGCTGAAACATGACATGGCTGAGGGGAAGGTGACCTTGAGGATCCAGCAGGTCCAGGTCTCTGACTCTGGTCCGTACACATGCCAGATGCAGTCACCTACCTATCACAGTGAAGCCCACATTGAACTGCAGATAGCAGGTAGGTGCTGTGCGGTGTATGGGTGTCTTCTGAATCTCAGATTGTTAGAGTTGGGAGAGATTTTAAAGAACATTGAGTCCAAAGCCCCTCATTTAACAAAGAGGAAAATGGGACACAGAGAGGGGAGGGACTTTGATCATACAATTTGGAAATGTCTGGGCTCAGGATCAGACTCGGCTCTTTTCACCCCTCCTCTGGTCATTTTCTTCTCCTTGACATTTCCCTTGGGTCCTGCAGGTGGGAAAGGACAAGCTCACTTTGGGAAGTGAACCTTGACTCCTGGCTTCAATCCTCTTTCCTCCCTTTGATCCTTCAGGTTTGGTGTTTTCCACTAAAAGATGATGCAGGCCTCCCCTCTGTCCTGGAGCTCAAAAATGGGGATGATTTTATTGTCTCTTTCAGAGACATCAGGCTTCACCTGGCCTTCAAAAGCCAAACATTGAGTGGGGTACTAAGGCTCTGACGCCTTCTTGACTGTCATCTGATAATTTCCATCTACACTGGCCTAGTAACAAATGTTGACTAGACACCTTCTCTGTGCCCAACTTCGTGCTAAGTGAGGCTGTAGAGAAGGGGAAAAAATCCGGCCTCCTTCCTTGATGGAACAGGAGAAATATGATGCTTAACCTGCTTTAAAAAATAATGGCAGAGTGAAAGGGAGTGTGGCAGAGTGGATAGACTGCTGGACTTGGAGTTAGGAGGAACTGAGTCCAAATACTACCTCTGATTCTTATTTGCTGTGTGACTGCAGGCAAGTCACTGAAACTCTCTGTGCCAACTTAATTATAGCTGTGCCCACATAGCTGTTTGCACACTGACAAAATCATAGTCCCTTTCTGAATTGATGCATAAATCTAGGTCCTGATTAGTATAAATTTAATACATTTCAATTCATACTATTTGAATTCATAATTATGTGAAATATGGTCATTAGTTCCAACCCAATGGAAATATGCAGTAGGATTTCAAATAATGCAACCACTTCAGGAGATTCCTTCATCAAACTAATTTGGACTTCCCTCTATAATGGAGTGATAGATCACTTGAGACATAGCTTAGTTCAATTCAAAAAACTTCTATTTTCGTGCAATTTAATTTAACATAGTTTTTTTTTTATATATTCATTTCAATCCTGTGTAATTTAGTTCAGTCCAGTAACTACTGTGTACAGGTCCCTATACTTCTGTGGAGTAGGTAGAAAATTTAGATAAGATAGGTCTCCCCTGCCCTCAAGTTGCCCAGCTTAGGAATCAGGTAGGTTAGGATGAGGAAGCAAGAGAAATAACTGGAATATACAGTAACACAAGATAAGTGCATGAGAAGGGTGCAAAATGAAATGAGATGTGAAGAGTGAAGTGACCCAGTAATCAGGGAAGAGGTGGTGGTGATCAAATTAAAGGAAGGGAAGGAGGAAGGGCATTCCCAGCACTAGGAAATGCCTGAGCAAAGGCATGGCAGCAGGAAAAGCAGGGCATTGTTAGGGCACAAGGTCTGCTCCAGTCTGACCTAAGCACAGAGCCCATGGAGGAAGAAGGGATAAGGTTAGAATGGCAGGATGCTGCCAGACTGGGGAGGCTTACTCTAGTAGAAGGCCAAGCTAAGCAGGGTGAGCTCCACAGCAAAGAACCCTTGTAGATTTTGAAGGGCAGGAATGGCCTAGGCAGGGCCATGTGCAGGGCAGATGGGCCTGGCAGCTGATGGAAGAGTGGAGGTAGGGAAACATGTATGGAAACTAATAGAAGACTCCAGGCAGGGTGTAAGCAGGATGTGTACCAGGGTAGTCCCAATGAAAAAGAGAGGAAGGAAAGGCTGGCAAAGCTGTTCTGGAAGCAACATGGAGAAGAATTGGCAGTGGTATTGATTTTTGAGGTGAGGGAGACAGTGGGAATGAGACATTCCTCAAACAAAGGGATTCCCCTTTGGAATACTCCTTTGGGTATATATTGTGGTGCCTCTGATTTTAAAATTCTAAAATCAGAAGGAGGGACTGTTTTAAGAAGGACAAATATGACCTCAGCATGTGACATGGAGAGTTTGGGATGCTGAAAAGGCATCTAGATGGGGGTGTTCTGAGGTTAGGTAGAGAAGGTCTTGAGCACAGAAGAAAGGTCAGGGATGGAGATTTAGGAATGAAAGTCATGCAATTTGAGTTGTTTGTTAAAGACTTTTAGTTAATTAAAGGTACTACAATCTTTGAGAGAAAAGAGGATTAAAAACAGAACCTTGACCAGCCTTGGGCCCCCTACCCCCAAACTGGTTGAGATAAAGAGCCAGTGAAGGAGAAAGAGGAGTCCACAGAGAAGTAGGAGGAAGACCAGGAGAGGGTCTTTTCTCTGAAGTCAGTGGAAGAGAGAACCATAAATGTCCCAGAAGGGCTTGAGGGGAGGCCAACAATATCAGAGAGGTCACAGACAATGAAGACTCAAAGAAGTCCAGGGGATTTCTTTATCAGGAAGCCATGGATGACATTGGAGGAAACATTTCAATAGAATGGTGTAAGGTCTGGAATTCCCCTGGCTTGGAGAACCCTGTACTTCCCCCACATCTGTGGGGTATTCTTTTTAATACCAAAGTTAAGTGTCTTCATATTAATTATAGGCAGTGATTTAATCAATCATTATGAATACTTACAAACAGGTGCAATCTGGGGTGGCTACCAGACGGTTTTGTGGATCCCTGCTCAAGAACCCCAAAACCCCCATGGTAATTACTGAAAACAAAGGCAGGAGGAGCTAGAGAGTGCATCAGCACTGATTGGTGGATATTTTTGGTTTTCTGCTTAGTAAGGAGCTTGGGAGTCAAGCCAATGTTATGCCCAAAAGTAAGTTTGTGTATTGATCCTGTCCTGGTCACAGTTTTCTTGTTTTGGCTTTCAGAGGTCATAGTGTCTTAAGTTTTGACTTAGTGTCAAAGTTATGATTTAGTATCTAAGTTACAATTTGTAAATAGGTCACCATGTTTGGGCTTCCACCTTTCACAGGGTTCAAGTTTTTATGGCTTTTCACTTATTAATGCATTTTAGGGCTTTCCCCCAATACTAACCTTGCAAATGATGGGGGAGAGAAATCCAAACTGAAAGGGACAGAAGAGAAAGTGTGGTATGAAACATGAGAGACTTTTAAGGGGCAGGCAACTTTCCCCCCAATTTTAGGAGTGAAGGGATAGTTACTAGAGAGGGGGGTAAAACTTCATTGGAAGCCTTAGAACTGGGGAGACCTGACCATAGCCACTGGAAAAGGAGACACTGAAGACATGTGAGATAGGGGATGATTATGCAGCATGGTCCTGGGGAGGGAAGGAGAAGAGGGGACAGGATCAGTGGCACAGGGAGAGGAATCAGCTTTAATAAGCAGGGAGGCCTCTACTTCTGTGGCCAGAGGAAGAGAAGAGAGGGAGTGAGGATGAAGGAAGGGGAGGGAGAGGCCTCATACTCAGGCTGACACTGGGCCTGTCTCACCAGGACTCAACTTCCCCATGGAACCTCAGAGCTGGAAGGGAGCTCAGAGACCACCATGTCCAGCCAGTACCTGAAGGGAAATCCCTGAAATGCCTCAAACACATGGTCATCCAGCCCCTGGCTGAAGACCTTCAGTAGAAGGAGGCCTTGGCCCCTTCTGAGGGAGCCCATCCCACCTGGGGCAGCTCTCCTGGGCAGGAAGGTGAAACAGGCCTCCCAATCATCTCTAGCAGTTATTCCCAATCAGCCTCTGGGGCCAAAGGGAAGAAATCAGGCCCCTTCTCCAGGACACTCATTCATCTGGTAGAAGTCAGAGATGGGGTCTCTAAGCAGTGAAAGGTTTGCCTAGCTGTACCCCCAAGCAGACCTTAGAGTCATCTGGTTCACAAACCGATTTAAAGGTGTTAAGTTCACTTCCCCAACTAAATGGTGAGCTCCTTTTGGGCAGGGCCTAAATTGTTTGACTTCTCTCCCCTGCTCTTTCTCTGCCCCAAGGGCCTAGGACTGGTCTGGACAGGCCCATAGAAGATTCTCAACAGGGACCCCTGGCCTTGAAAGAAAACTTTGTTCTGAAACATTTTAGAATGGGTCCAGAGACAGGGAGGGAGAACTTCTGGACCATGGAACAGGTTTAGTCCATTATCCAACCTCAAGAGAATGTCCCTCTGTCCACAGTTTCAGCTCGGAGGATAATTAGCCTCCTGAAAAGCTGCCCTTCTATAGAACACAGTAGTTAAAATCTGAGGTTCCAGCTAGCGGAGACCTTATTCGTCATTCAATTCAAAGCTCTTATTTCACATTTGGGAAACTGAGGCTAGCAAAGGGACTTATTTATACTAACTCCCTGATAAGTGCCAGTGATGGGATTGGGTCCTAATATCCCTACTCCAAGTCCGTCTTCTTCTTTTGTTTAAAAGGAGGGTCTCCAGTTTCTCCTTTCACAAATCTGTGTTGCACAAGCTGCCAGATTCATCTCCCTAAAACATAGCTGCAGTCATGTCACTTCAACTGCTCAAGAAACTTCCACGGCTCCCTATTGCAGAGTACTCCACAATCTGGCCCCACCATCACTGTCCAACGATGTGGTTCCTTCCAATATTCTATTGCCCATGTTACTGATGAGGAAATTGGAGCACTGGACTCCTGGGATTAGAGGAGATGGAAGGTTACTGCAAGAAGGGAGAGATGCTGATAGACTCTTTTGGCATTGAAGAATGTCGTCTTTGGAAGGGACCTTAGAGTTTTTATATAGAGGCCTCCTCCTCTGTTTGCTGAGGAGGAGACAAACCCGGTGACCTGTGCACTTAGCCATTAAGGACAGAAATGCAATTTGAAACCAGATGTTCTGATTTTCCAAGTCTGGGGCAATTTCTTCTCTCCTGTATCAACCTGCTGCCCTAACCCCCTTTTATAGGTGATCAAACCAAGGCCCAGAGAATGCAATGGACTAATGTGACAGTTTAGTGGAAGGTTGATCCCAGGGCTGCTGGAGTCCAGGCTGGTCAGAGAGAATTTCTCAATGGGGATGTAAGAACCAAACCCAGAATGAACTTCAGAAGAGAGTAGCACCTGTGGTATCAGGAGACCTGGCCTGGGTCTCAGGAGACCTGGAGTCTGGTCCTGTCTCTGTCATTACCTCAGTGGACCCTCCAGGACAAGTCTCTTCCCCTCTCTGCTCTGTAGTCTTCTGTCTAATGGTGGGGTTGGACTAGATGCGATCTAAGGTCCCATCACCCTATTAAAGGCTATGAATCTATAAGGACACAGCTGTGAGGGGGTGGGAAGAGGGAGTCAGAGAACCCAGGTTTCTGTCCTGGCTCTGTGACTTACAAAGTGAAGGAAGGAGGAACACACTCTCTTTTATTTTCCTCTCTGTAAACTGAGGCAGCTGGGCTTGATTCTTTCTAAGCTTTCTTCCAGTTCTTCCATTCACTCCTCTGAGGAGGGGGAAGCTTGGTTTGGGGGGTTGTTTAGAGGCTGGTGGGCGGGGGGGGGCGGGGAAGACTGCATCATCTGTGCACAAAGCAGTGTCCCTGCCCAGGATTTCCTGAATCCTGATGCCCTCTATGCTCCCACCCCTAACCTGGGCCACAGGGATCAGGGTCTGGGGTTTCCCTTATCTAATTTCCACAATAATGGAGTTTGGGGATCTGTTTTCAGAGTGTCTCCCCACATCTCAGAAGACACTTCCTATAATGATTGCTGCCGTAGTCCTGGTGGTCTTCACTGGTTCCCTCATGGTGACTTGTTTCTTCTGCAAAACAAAATTCCAGAGGTAAGAGGAGGCCCCTGCCCTTTGGCCTTTAATCCTTCCATTACTCACTGGACCCTGTGATTATTGCTGTGAGAGGGATCTGAGGATCCCCTGATTTGCTGGCCCAAGGCGCCTCTCTTGGATCTGAACATATGGTCTGGCCCTGGGCTCAGGGACCTGAGCTTTGCTGGGATGACAGAGAAATTCCTCAGAGGTCCCTGTGCTAGGTGGGTTGTGTCAAAGGTGATCATCCACTGAGAGTCAGGAGGATGGATTCTTGGGGAGAAACCTCTTAGCCATGTTTTCACCTCAGCCTAATCCTCCCCACACTCCCACCTAGGAACTGGTTTCTGGCTTACTTTCTAGGTCTAGGTGGAGAGATGTGGATTGCTAGGACTGTCCTTTTCCAGGTACCCTGTTCCCAGAACTCTTTCCTTCAGTGCCTGAATGTGGATCTGCTCCTAGGAACTGGCCCCAGTCAACGTCCTAGCCTGCTCTCTCTTAGTACCTTGGTCATTACCCCGACACCCTGTCTCCATGCCCAATCCCTTCCCCACACCTATGCACCCAAAGGCTGACTCAAGGAATTAAGTAATTTTGACTTGAAGAAGTAATTTGAATCAATGATGTCTAGGCAGTGGTTGAACTTTCCCTCATCTGAGTCTCACAGATCTACTTTTTTTTTTATAATATTTTATTTTTTCTGAGTTACATGTAAAAACAATTTTTAACATTTATTTTTTAAAATTTTGAGTTCCAAATTCTCTCCCTCCCTCTCCTCTGCCCTTGGTTAGACAGTATGCAATTTAACATAGGGTATGCATGTATAATCATGCAAAATGAATTTCCATATTAGTCATGTTGTGAAAGAAAACACCATGAGAGAAACAAAGAAAATTGAAAGAAAAAGTATGCTTTGATCTGCATTCAGACTCCATCAGTTTTTTCTCTGGATATGGATAGCATTTTCCATCATGAGTCTTTTGTAATTGTCTTGGATCGTTGTATTGCTAAGAAGAGCTAAGTCTTTTTCACTCACTTACCTGCTTACTGAAGCAGCCTGGTCCCAGGTGCCAGCTCCTCTCCCCAGGCTCCTGTCAGCCTTGCTCCCTGTCCCTGCATCTAGCTCCTCTGTCCTGAATGAGGCTGCCTCTTCCTGAGCTCATGCCCCTGGTAAACTGAGGCCCTGAGACTGAGGGGGCATTACTGGGGCTTCCCCCAAGAGTCATATCCTGAAGGCAGCAGGCACCTACTTGGAACCCAAGTAGGTCCCCCAGGTTTCCCTGATTTGTCACTCATTGCCAGAGCCTACGTCCCTTCAGCTGGCAGGCATTCTATCCCACCTTCTGTCAGGAAGATTTTTATTTGTCCAGTTAATTTGGTTTTTCAATTTAATTCAAATTTGTTTTAGAAAACAACTTTTTCAATTTTAAAATGTTTCTTTAACATTTTATTAGTTTATATCACTTATTTTTATCTTCTCTCTAATTTGGTTCTTATGGACCCTTTTCCATTTTTATTTTTACTCATCTTGGCTGTGTGACCCTGGGCTAGTCACTTACCTTCCAGTGTTCTCTAAGAATAGGGTTACCAGAAAAAGCATAGACCAGCATTGCTAACTAAAATTCCTTAATCCAGAATTCTCTAGACTAACGAAATCCGAAGTCCTACCGTTAAGGAAATCAGTTATATTTACTTTTAAAATTTTCCATGATTTAAAAAATAATTTATATTAAACAGTTGTGTTTTATTTACAAAGGTATTACATTTACCTTATCAAATTATTAATAACCCTTATAAAACAATTGATTTTGTTTCATTGACAGCAGAGGTGTGAGCAGGGTTTCTGGCCAAAACAGGAACAATTGCTTTGGTGTGTTTTAATACCGTCCTTTTTTTTTTTTCTCCCCTGAGTTTTGCCTATTTAATCTGGCCAAAGGCCCAAATATAGAACTTTTTTGTATCTTATGTTTGTTACTGGTTGGAAGAAATAACAAACTGTATGGGATACCAATGGTGAACAATAAATACTTTTGATCAATGTTCAACCCTGTTATCACCCTGGGGAACCACTAGTCATGAGCCTTATTAAGCCATACCTCATAGATTTCCTCAGAGTTCACTCTGGGTTGGAGGCAGAGTCAGAGAGAAAAATTCTTTGGTAACCATCCTTCTCACCCCATGTGTTCATGTGTTCAAGACCCCTATGAGTCTTGGACACAGTTCCTTGGTGGGTACCCCTGGATCATAAGTCACATATGATAATAATGCCTCTCATTTCTACAGGGTATTAAGGTGTAGAGAATTCCACTCCCAACCTCACTCTCCAACAACCTTGTAAGATACAAAAGGGAAGTATTTTTATGGCCATCGTACAGATGAAGAAAATAAAGCTTAAGGAAAATTCAATAATTTAGTTTGCAGACCTTGCCGGCTTCCAGAAAGGGGTCAGACTGTCCAGTTGCACACACCTACTCTAGCCAAGACTTGAAATTCACCCCAGACCAAATAATGATTAAGAAAGCCAATGATAAAGTGGTGTAAGTAACTTGTTCCTTCTTAAAATTGCACAAAACATCAGCCAGAATCCAAAGGGCAGTAACATAGAGGGACGTCGTTAAAGCCAGCGCCTACACAGGTAGACATCAACAGTCATGGAACAGAAACCTGTGTGTTAACTGTGAAGTCTCTGTGTTTGGAGGTCACAAGGATAGAGGGCCCCCTGAGAAAAGCCCAGGGTGGTCAGAAAGGCCCAGGAGGAAGACTCTGGATTCCTTGAGTCATGGCTGTGACCAGGGCAGCAGGAAAATGTTCATTACTGGACATCACAGGCCCCGAGGGGCTCAGAGGATCCCAGCCCTCTGTCCTGAGATGCCCAGACAGTCATGAAGATCCAGCACTCAACTTCAAAGATTCAAGAGTGGAATGCGGTTCAGGAATCTAGAGGACCAACAGTAAAATTGGATCATTATCTACCAGAGTTCCCTCATTCCCTAACCTCCCAGCATTGGTTAGGAAAAGAGCGTACAAGGACTTGATTGACCCCAGGGTGGGGCAAGGCTCAACCTTGACTCAGCCTCCTGGTGGGTTCTGAATATGTTAATGTGACTTCCTGTTCAGTTAAGGGCATTAAAAAGTCCCCATAAAAAGTGAGATCAGGACCCTTCCCACTTGTAGAAGTCTCCAGACTATGAGTTAACACTTACTGCCCACCCATCTTACCAAAAGTTTCCATGGAGACAATATCAGAAGGGATCAGGGTGAGGATATCTAGGGAAGTTAGGTACCTCTATCCTTGATGCATCTCTTTGCTATGTTAACTCTAAGTCAACCTACTTGGGAAATTGTTCAACAACTTCCAAGTGCTACATTTTATTCCAACATCAAATCTAAACTAACAGGGTGCTTGTTTCTGGACCCCCTTTAACATTGGTATGGTCAATAATTGAAATGAAATGACATGGCTCCATGGCCCATATCGTGGTTTAGCTGTAAGAAGGCCAGTGTGAATACAGAGGGTGGGGTAATCAGAGGATTGCAAGACATGGCACTATGGAACTGAAGGCAAGGACCCACTCTGGTCCTTTATGGGGACTCCTCTAAATGGAACAGGGAGAAGCACCCACTCATACAGAGTGATTAGCTCCGTGGTGCTGGAGATGCATGGAGGTGCTGCGAGAGAGAGAAAAGAAAACACCATGTTCTAGAATTCTCTTGCCATTGTTGGCCATCCTGAAGAAGTTGGACTGCCAACATAGTATTGTTTGTCCTTCATTCTTGAAAAAGGCTATGGCATCAGGGAGGTGATGCCATGACATGCAGATGAATTGGATTTAAGTGAGGGAGGACTGTGTGAAGTCACCAGCCTCACTTTCTCCTCTGAAGACATCTGAGTCCAATGGCAAGATACAGATCAGGATGACTAGAGATGGCCCTGGATGCAATGGGAGACCTTGGCCTTTTTAAGCTAAGATCTTTCCCAGGTCTCAGTTTGACAGAGGCAACACCTATTCAGTGATTAAATGCCAGCATAATAAGATTGAAAGTGAACTGTCCTAGTGATGGGGTTGGGATCTGGGCCCCAGAAAGGAAAATCCCTGGACTTTCCCACATGGCCAAATCTCTGGTGTTTGCCTGAGGCTATAATCCCAACAACTGGTCTTTCACTGTGGCTACACCCAATCTCCCCTCCATTGTCTTACTTTCCTATGGCCCCTGGCCATTTCCCACATTTATTCTAATCCTAGCTAGGCTCCATTGTCCAGGTCCCAGGAGTTCTGTTCACCCCAGTTTACTGGCCACTCCCATCCAGATCTCCTTAGATCCCTCCTCCAGGCACCCCAAACTGCTTGGCCACTCCTAGATCCCTCCCACAGTCTTTCTATATATAAGGTCTCTCTTGTCTCCATTAAGATGCTTAGATTCTTATAATCTAGCCAATAGCTCACTAATGTTCAGACTCCTTAAGAGTGTGCCCAATATGATAGATATTCTAATAAACCTTGTCTTTGACTGAAAGAAGGCTTGGGTTGAATTCTTTCTGGCAGGACCCGCGTGTTGTGATTTTGGGGTCCCAGCACCCCTGAACCCCTAAACCACATCACTAGCACATTCAACAACTAGAGGCAGAGCTCTTGGCTTTTAAGTGCCTTGTAATGAATACCCAGGGACAACTAAAAGTGCTGTTGGCAGCACAACTGAAGGGATCTCCTCCTCTAGGGGTGGGAACCAACAGAGTTCTGCTACAGTTTGCATGGTCTCTGATCCAGAGGTGTGAGGGGATTATAATGGCCTAATCTGCAAGCAAAACCACTGAGGCAGAGCTCTGAGCCAATGGCACTTTATTAAAGGGTCCATGATACCCTCTAACGAAGTGGACTCCAGATCTTCCTCATAATCTGAGAGGCCCCTGGTCCGCAAGACCTTGTTTTATGGAGTTTGATACCCAAATATGCAAAAGAGACATGGTAAAGGACAAAACCTCATTGGTTGATAGACATTGCTTTTGTATTTATTTTTATTTTAAGGCAATTGGGGTTAAGTCACACAGCTAGTAAGTATCAAGTGTTTGGTCTGAGGCCGGGTTTGAAATCAGGTCCTCCTGACTTCAGGGCCGGTTTTCTATCCACTGCACCACTGAGCTGCCCCTAGACATTGCTTTTGAAAGCCAAAAATGACATCAGTAGGGGTATCACATGTTGGGCAACTCCATTGACTAAGTGGTCATACGATGGTCACTTCCTCATGTTGGACAAAAGAGTGGTCCAGAGACACAAAAATAAATTGGGGGACTTTCCTACCCATGCTGGGTTTGGACATGGAATTTGAACAACATAGTATGGAGTTATGTTTGTCAGCATTTTTGTGGTTGTGCAGGTGAGGCTCATAACTTGGTAAACAAGTAGCGAACATCACATTAAAGTTTGAGGCCCATTATAAAGGCCTACTATAAGAACCTATATTATCTAATTATGCTATATGATTTATGTAAAATATCAAGCTGATTAATACTGATTGGAATAGAGTAGGGGTCCAAATGAATTGTTTCTAACAAGTGCGGGCTCTGCTCTGTCCTGCAGAAATAAGTTATGAGGCAGGAGAAGGAGAGCAGAAGGGAGGAAGGGAATGGGGAGTGCTCCCTTGTGGTTGAAACAAATGCTGGAGACTCAGTAGGAGAATTTCCTCTTCTGAGGGAGCAGGATGGATGGTGGATGACCCTTCACTACCAAGGTCTGAGGATGTCATAGAAGTTCCAACAGAAATCTGATGAGGCCCTGGAGCCTTGGGCCTGAGGGTGTGGTCTAATGGAACCAAAGCTGAGACATCTGATGAGGTTCCCAGGGGAGCTCTCTGAGGATGTTATGTTACAGGGTCAGTTGAACCAATGATGGGGATCCTGATGGGGATCACACTTTGTCCCTTTAGGTGGCTGAGATGAGGAGTTATTGACTCTGTCCCCAGAAAGCTGAATTCTCACTGCGGCCTGCTCCCAGATGGGGATCTGCAAGGGAGGAAGTTGCTAAAGGAAATGGGCTTGCTAGATTGGGTCTATGCTCCCTCATGGTCTGCCCCATCCTGTGCCCAGCCTGGGGGCAAGGGAGCTGGGAATGAGATTCCACCTTCTGGGTGGAGCCCATCAGAATGACTGCAGACTTTAGCTAGAGGTCTCTCCCCAACACACTACTATACATGTGCAGCCTGATTATCTGGTGAAATCAGAACAAGAGGTTGGGACAGCTGTGATTTGGGAGGGGAGAAAGAACAAACCTATTGTCATTTCAAGAGGTACTCTGAGAATGGAAGGAGAAGTCACAGAACCTGCTGAGTGGGCAAAAGGCAGTAATACCTTCTTCTGGGGGAAGCTTTGGCTGTGGCTCCTGAAGCATGGGGTTGATAAGAAAGCATTGATGTCCCACCTATGGGAGTGCCAGAAAGCTAGACATCAGAGCAGTAGGGGCCCTTCATCCCCACTCAAGCCCAACGCATCCTCTAAAGTCCCTGCCCTGTTTGATCATTCAGTAGAGATTGTAGAGAAAAGATCAAGGAGGAAAGGAATATCCTGGGCTCTTGGAGCCCCTTTAGAAACCTCTGTGAAGTATATTGTGAGAAGGTCAAATGGAAACCTTTAGAGTAGCCTGAACCAAGCCATGGAGTTAGCACCAAATAATAGTGGGTCCCCAGCAGGGTTGAAGGATATTTCTTCTCTAGTGATGGAGATGAAAGAAGCTAGAGTATTTTGTCATACTAGCTCTCCTTGCTAAAGCCCTGTGCTACTTATGAGGAAGACAGATGACATCTAGAAACTTCCTGTGAACTACAAGGAGCTGAACAAAGCTGACTATAATTACTCTTGTTCCTGATAGGTAACTCTATCCCAGCATGAGAGGTAGGGGGAAAACAGGCCTCCCCAATGTTTCTCTATGCCTGTGCCTGGGACTAGTTAGGAGCAGTTTGATTAACTTAGTGTGGAATTAAGTAAAACTTTCACTGTCTTTCTGCAGAGCTACTGGAATTCTCCTTCACACTGTCAGCCAGTCAATAAGCATTTATTAATCTCCTACTATGTGCCAGAGGGCAGCTAGGTTGCACAGTGGCTAGATTGCCCTGCCTGAAGTCAGGAAGCCTCATCCTCCTGAGTTCAAATCTGACCTCAGACACTTCTTAGCTGTGTGACCCTGGGCTAGTCACTTAACTGTGGTTTCCTCAGTTTCCTCATCTGTATAATGAGCTGGAGAAGGAAACAGCAAACTGCTCTAGAATTTTTGCCAAGAAAACCTCAAATGGTGTCATGAAGAGTCAGACATGATCAAGGTGTCTGAACAAGATGTTCCAGGCAGTGCACTAAACTGGGAATACAAAGAAAGGCAAAAGTCAGTTCCTATCCTCAAGAAGCTTAGAGTCTATTGAGTAAGACAACAAGCAAAGTAATACGCACGAAGAAGCGATGTATAGGATAAATAGGAAGTAATCACCAGAGGGAATGCTCCAGAATTTAGAGGGATCAGACAAGACGTCCTGTAGAAGATGGGATTTTCGTTTGGACTTTAGTTTGAACTTGCAGATATCAGGGAAGCCAAGAGGAGAGAAGTGGAGGGAGAACACTCCAGGCCTGGAGGCCAGAGAAAAGCCTCCAACCAGAGAGAGTCCTTGTCTTGTTGTAGGAGCAGCTCAGAGGCCAGTCACTGGATGGAAGCCCTGGGGGATTTAAGGTGGAAGAAGACTGAAAAGGGGAATGGGGTGAATGGCTAGGTTATGCAAGGCTTTGAAGGAAAACAGGATTTTGTATTTGATTCTGGAGGTAATAGGGAGCCACTGGAGTTTATTGTGGGAGTGGAAGGAGTGACATGGTCAGGCCTTTGCTTTAGGAAAATCCCATTGTGGCTGAATGGAGGATGGCCTAGAGCAGAGAGACTTGTGGCAAGGATTCCATATTGCTCTGCCTGACCCCAGGGCCCAGATCCAGAAGCAAGGGGGTGATCAGGGTGCAGGGAAGATCAAGCTCAATGTAGGTAAAACCTTCTTAACAAATAGAGCTGTCCCAAGGGAGAATGTACTACCTTTGGAGGTAGTGAGCTCCAGATCACTGCTGGTCTTCAAGGGAGAGGCTGGATACTAGGGGATTTCATTTGTCTAGCAGACATTGTACTAGATGATCCTTGAGCTCCCTTCCAGGGAACCTTCTGAAGTCCTAGGATCCTGATGGGAAAAGAGCAAAGTCTTTGCCCATCTGGGAGTTTTCTCTACTCTGCCTTCAATGTTTGCTCTGGGTTATTTTTCACTGTTTAACAGAATCCTAATTTTAGAAGCTTTGCTAGAGAGCCCTCTGCTGGCAAAAAGCTGACCTGCATGAGCAGTGAGCAAAAACAACAGCAACCGTTTTTCTCTGAGACTTAACAGCTGACAGCGCACCTTCACAGTCACCCTCTCTAGTGAGCCTCCCAACTACCTGAGAGGCAGGCACACAGGTTATTCTGACAGCCTGAGAGATAAAGGACCAGGCTCAGAGAGGGGAAGAGACTTGTCCTGGGTCACACAGCTTCTAAGTGGGGAAAGGAGAGGGGGACCAATTTCAGGTCTTCTGACTTTAAACCAGTCTCTTTTCCAAAGGAACAACCTCATTCGTGTAAATACCCACTCTGGGCTCGCTCCTCCAACTTTCCCTTTGTCTGGCTGGACCTCATTCATGTAAATACCCACTCTGGGCTCACTCCTCCAACTTTCCCTTTGTCTGGCTGGCTGGGTCATAAGTTTAAAGAATCCTAGGATAATGGACAAAGGGCTGGAAGAGACCTTAAAGCCCCCTTTATTTTACTGATGAGGAAACTGAGGCAAAGAAAAGTGGCTTGTCCTAGGTCACACAGCTAGTAAGTGTGAGAGGCAGCATTTGAACTCAGTTCTTCCCCACTATATGCCCAACACTCTATCCACTACACCACCTTTCCTGAGTGTCTGGAGGGCAGCTGGCTTCCGTTCCCCTCTGGATTCTTAGGGATAACCCTTAGCATTGGGGTTTATAGCAGTGCAGCTCAACAAACCCCCATCAAATGTTTCTCATTATAAAGTGGACAGTACAGTGATATTGTGCATTTATTGAAATAGTTTGGTAGGAATAGTTGTTACAAAATCATTTCCTCCCCAAATTTGGGGATGTGGGATGGAGGGAGGGGATTCCTTTGCACATCCAAAGTCTCTGCTGACAATTGGCTTGACCTGCAGGCACAATAGTGCTGAAGGACATGTGCAGCCTGGACCTTCAAAGGACCTGAAAATGATTTATCGGGGGAGCAGGTTGAAGTGTGAGGACTGTCTAAGGAGGGGGAGATAAGGTTGCATAAGCGTAACTGGGGCCACAGTTCCTATGTCCCTTAGTGTGATTACACATCCTTAGGCATCAGTCCAGGGCTGTGCTGAAGCTGGCTCTTATGAGCTCACCAAAGAGCAGCTGGTCAAAATTTTCAGCATGAACATTTACATCTCAGAAATAGGCAAATGGGACAAATCAGGGCTTGATTTATTGTTTTGTTGATTGTCTAGTCTTAAGAGATTGATGGGAAATATTAATAATGCACATTCAACTTAAAAATGTATCCTGCATATAGTTTTTTTTCCTTGGAGAGCCAGTTGTTAAACATTTACCAATGCACCCCTCATCATCACAATTGCTTTCTTTCTAGGCTAAAGGGGGCAGAAGGACTCATGCTCAGACTGTCACCCTGCTCTTCACTGCCAACATCCCTGACTTGTCCTTGGTACCTGCCTGGTTATTTCAGGTTTGCTGTGAACTAGAAAATAAAAAGAAAGCTTGAATCTTCTTTTGTATTTGGTATTCCTTCTTCCCATGCTTACTTGCCAAACCAGCTCATGGAGGGTCACTCTGGTCCCTCCCATTGTGGCCCTTTCATCTTACCACCTACTGACATTTCAACTTAGCCACAGACTAGAGAAATACCCACTTAGTACATAATGTCAGTTAGTCAGTCAATTAGCATTTGTTATGCACCTACTATGTGCTAGGCACTTGGCTAAGTGCTAAGGATACAAAGAAAGTCAAAAAGCAATCCCCGCCTTCCCCAAGCTCAAAGTCTAATGAGGAAGATAACTTGCAAACAACTATGTACGAACAAGCTACAGAGAGGACAAATAGGAAATAATAACCAAAGACAGGCACTACAATGAAGAAAGTGGGTTTTTAGTGGGACCTTGAAGAAGTAAGGGAAGCCAGGAGGCTGAGATGAAGAGGGTGGGCAATCCTGGCATGGGGGACAGCTGGGACAAGTGCCCAGAGTCTGGAGATAGAGGGTCTTGTGGGTGAAATAACAAGGAGGCCAGTGTCACTGGGTCAGAGGATGTGTGGGGTTTTAGGTGTAAGACTGGAAAATTGTGAGGGGGAGGTAGATTATTCAGAGCTTTGAACCTCAAACAGAGGATTTTATATTTCATTTTGGAGGTAATAGGGAGCCACTGGAATTTAGTGAAGAGAGTGAAGAGGTGACATGATCAGACTTGTGCTTTAGGAAAATCACTTAGCTGGGTCAAAGTTTGGACTGGAATGCAGAAACACTGATGGCAGGTAGAACAAGCAGATCTGAGCCATTGTCTAGGTATGAGGTGATAAAGGCCTGCCCCAGGATGGAGGCAATGTCAGAAGAGACCAGGGGTAATAGCGAAGAGATGTAATGAAAGGTAAAATCCATGGCCTTGGAAATAGTTTGGATACAGGAGGGTAAGAAGAGTGAAGAACTGAGGACGACACTTAGGGTGTCAGCCTGGGACACTGACAGATTGGTGGGGGTGGGGTTCTCAGAAGAAATGGGGAAGTTAGAAGGAATGGAGGATTTCAGGGGAGAGCCTGAATAATGAATTCAGTTTTGGACATTTGAGTTTGAGATGTCTATGGACCTCTGCTTCTAGGTGTTCAATAGGTAGTCAGAGATGCCAGATTGGAGGTCAGGACAAAGGTTAGGACTAGATAAGTAGATTTGAGGATCATCAGAATAGACATGATTTTGTTCAAGGAGGCTCAAATAAAAGGAAAAAAGTGAAAGAAAGAAAGTGGAAATTAGCATGCTTCAGTCCATATTCAAACAACATCAGTTCTTTCTCGGAGGCAGATAGTATGCATCATCATTAGTCCTTTGGGGTTGTGTTGGATCATTGTATTGCTGAGAATAGCTAAGTCATTCACAGTTCTTCATCATACAATGTTGCTGTTACTGCACAGAATGTTCGGTTCTGTTCACTTTTCATCAGTTCATATTGAGCAAAATGATCATTAATAACCAATGATTTGGGGAGATTCAGATTTCTCCCTTTTTGTTTTATCCTCATTTCAAGACCTCAGTCTCTGAAGGTTGAACTAACCTTCTCTATCAGAACCCACACAAGTGGGGAAGCCATTGTGCTCTTTTCAGATTATGGTGGGGATAAATTATTTGAATAGATTGCCCAAGGCTGGGGGTAACTTAGAAGTAAAAACATAATCAAAGTTCATTTGAATAAGTCTAACTCCTCATTGTTATATTCATTCTCTCATTAATTGTTAACCAATCAGAGTTGATTGCCACCCTTGGAAACACCCCTCTTCCAATGAGCATATAAGCTATGAGCCTGGTCACTATGATCATCTTTGGTCTAAGAGAGATGGTCAAATTATCATCTTTTTTATTAAAATGTTGGCATTTTTAATAAAATGACTAAATTACTAAATTACTCATTAAATTACTAAATTACTCAGAAATTATGTCTCTCAAACTTTTTAATTGCCACAATGTAAGTCCAGGTTTTTTTTAAAAATCATCTTGCTTGTCATTTCTTACACCACAATGATATTCCATCACAATCATATACCATAGCTTGTTCAGTCATTCCCCAATTGATGTGTATCCCTTTGATTCCCAAATCTTAGCCACCACAGAATTGCTACAATTTTTTGTATAAATAGGTCCTTTTCCCGTTTTTATGTCTTTGGGATATAGACCTAGCAGTGGTATTGTTGGATCAAAGGGTATCCATAGATTTATAGCCCTTTGGGCATAGTTCCAAATTGTTCTCCAGAATGGTTGGATCACTTCACAATTCCACCAACAATGCATTAGTGTTTCAGTTTTCCCACATCCCCAACAACATTCAACATTTTCCTTTTTTGTCATATTAGCCAATCTGATAGGTATGAGGTAGTATCTCAGATTTGTTTTAATTTGCATTTATCTAATCAATAATGATTTAGAGTATTTTTGGATATGATTATAGATAGCTTTGATTTCTTTGTCTGAAAGCTGCCTATCCATATTCTTTGACCATTTATCAATTGGGGAATGACTTGTATTTTTAAAAATTTGACTCAGTTCTCTATGTTTGAGAAATGAGGACTTTATCAGAGGTACTTGTTGCAAAAAAAAAAAAAAAATTTCCCCAGTCTTCTGCTTTCCTTTTAATTTTGGTTACATTGGTTTTGTTTGTGCAAAAACTTTTTAATGTTATAGAATCAAAATCATCTATTTTACATTTTGTAGTGCTCTCTATATTTTCTTTGGTCCTAAATTCTTTCTGTATTCACAAATCTGACAAATAAACTATTCCGTACTCTCCTAATTTGCTTATGGTATCACCCTTTATGTCTAAATCATGTACCCATTTGACCTTATCCTGGTATATGGTATAAGATGTTGATCTATACCTAGTTTCTGCCATCCTGTTTTCCAGTTTTCCCAGCAATTTTTGTCAAATAACAAGTCTTTCTTCCAAAAGCTTGGATCTTTGAGTTTATCATATACTAAATTATTATGGTCATTTATTATAATGCAACATATACTGTGGAAGTACCCCTTGAGACTAATATGTCTGTTTTCTATGAGTTAGATTACCAGGCAGATGTACTAGACACAAAATAAGCCTGTTAGCTGAAAGCAGTCACTAAGGAGTCTGCAATGAGCCAAAGTCTTACTCACTCCTAAACATCTTTGCTGGTGTTCATTGAGTGATTTTGCTGAGCCACTAACCCAAATCAATCTTGCAGTCAACTGTTCCTGCGAAACATTCTGTTTCTATGTCCACCTGTTCCTTAGAAAGATTGCTCTTTTTTCCCAACTGCTCCTTGAACTTCCTCTTTGTGGTTTTCAAGCATAAATCTCCCCTGCCTCTCCTGGGCTGTGGGTTCCTTTGTACTTTGTGCTCGGGTGCCTCAGCACTAATGTCTGATTTTCCTTCCAATAAAACTTTTCTGCTTTTAACTCAGTTTGGACTCCTCTGCATTTTGAGGGGCAGGCTTTGCCCAATTGACATTTTCTAATCTATTCCACTGATCCACCACTCTATTTCTTATCCAGTACTAGATTGTTTTGATAATTAGTGCTTTATAATACAGCTTGAAGTATAGTATGACCAGACCACCTTTCTTCATATTTTTTAAATTGATTCTCTTGATATCCTTGATCTTTTGTTTTTCCAGATGAATTTTGTTATTATTTTTTTCTAGCTCTATAAAATAATTTTTGATAGTTTGATTGGTATGGCACTGAATAAAGAGATTAATTTAGATAGAATTGCCATTTTTATTATATTGGCTTGGGCTACCCATGAGCAATTAATATTTTCCCAATTGTTTAGATCTGACTTTATTTGTGTGAAAAGTGTTTTGTTATGATGTTCATACAGTTCCTGGGTTTGTCTTGGCAGGTAGAATCCCAAGTATTTTATAGTCTACTATTATTTTAAATGGAATTTCTCTATCTCTTTCTGCTGGACTTTATTGGTAATATGTAGAAATGTTGATGTTTTTGTGGGTTTATTTTATATCCTGCAACTTTGCTAAAGTTATTATTTATATAGTTTTTCAGTTGATTATGTAGGATTCTCCAAGTATAACATCATGTCATCTACAAAGAGTGATAGTTTTGTTTCTTTATTATATATTCTAATCCCTTCAATTTCTTTTTCTTCTCTTATTACTATAGCTAACATTTCTAGTACAATATTGAATAATAGAGGCGATAATGGACATCCTTGCTTCACCCCTGATCTTATTGGGAAGGTTTCTAGCTTATCCCCATTACAGATAATGCTTGCCAATGGTTTTAGATAAATATTATTTATCATTTTGAGGTAAACTCCATTTATTTCTATGTTCTCTAGTGTTTTTAATAGGAATGGGTGTTGTACTTTGTCAAAGGATTTTTTTGCATGTATTGAGATAATCATATGATTTCTGTTGGTTTTGTTATTGATATGGTCAATTATGCTCATAGTTTTCCTAATATTGAACGAGCCCTATATTCCTGGTATAAATTCCACCTGGTCATTAGATAATTGCTTCTAAAGACAACTTTTCATAGTAAGAACAAGACAATACTGATAAGAACAAGTCTTCAAAAGGGGATGGGCCATTGTTTCTTGCTCCTCCCCAATTGTCTTATGATAAAGAAAAGAGATTAGAGATAAGGTGGATGATATATGACTTCTGGTAATATATTTCTCCAATCTGGGCCCCAGTCTTTCATCTCTAAGAGAGAAGAAATATACTTATGTTACCTAGAGAGGCAGTGTGGATAAAGGAGAGGGCATGTTGAACTTGCAGTCAGGAAGACTTGGATTCATCTCTTGCCTCTGACACTTACTAGCTATGTTTCTATGTCTCAGTTTCTCATCTGTAAAATGGACATAATTGTACTCGTGGAATCTATTTCATAGGGTTGTGAGCCTATTACATTAAGTGTCTTGCAAACTTTAAAGTATTATATACGTTTCAATGATTATTATTGCTTAAGAGGCAGCATGGTTTATCACTGACTTCAGAGTGAAAAAGAACTAGGCTTGAATCCTCCGACATACTGGCTGTGTGACCTTGGCAAGTCCCTTAACACTGTTTGCCTCAGTTTCCTCATCTGTAAAATGAGCTGAAGAAAATGCCATCTATGTATCCTAAATCTAAATGTCACTTTTGTCACCTCTCTGAACATGTTACTTATTTACAAATGTTACCAATGTGGTGCCAGCTAAGGGAGGGGGCAGGGTCTCCACTGATGTGGGGACCTGACCACCCCTCCACCCCCTATCCCCATGGAAGGGTGGGATGGTGAAGGCAGTGGGATGGGGAGGTGGGGCTGGGTAAGTGGCCGTGGGTGGCAATAGCAGCCAGGATAGCAGCTGTGAAGGAATGTTGATGCTGATTAAGAAATTCTGTGTGGTTTTATTATGTTTAGTTCAAGAATACCAGGTTGGACAACTTCACTCTGTGGTTGAAGTCAGCAAAAATGAAATAGGAGGTGGTAAGGCATTAAAGCCTTAAGGAATGAACCTTATGAGAAGGATGGAGAGAAGCGGCAGCACACATACAAGATTTACCACTTAAAGAGTAAAGTTCCTGGGTTGGTCAGGGTGATTGCTTCTGAAGTCTCCCGGTATTTCATGAGAAAGCCGGGAATGCATATCCCTACCGTAGAACAATTGTGATAAATGAATATATAAAGACAACTTCTTCACAAAAATTGAAACCTGGCAGAAATCAGACTTGGGAACAATAGAAAATGAACATAATTTAGATTCTAAAACATAGAAGATGGTTGAAATTGTTCATATTGATATTGCACACCAAAGTCAAGTAGAACCTACAGATTACAAACTGAATGAAGACCCAGCATTATTCCAATCAGTCAAGACCAAGAGAGGACCTTTGGGACCCAGCTGGAAGAAAGGCCAGGCAAATAACCAAGACTGTCCTCAAATGTGTGTTTACAAGTTAGTAATCATCAAATTCAAGTAGTGGGATCTGCAGAGTAAAGTAGAAAACTTAATTCAAAAATAAGAAAAAATAATATTTACCAACTTTCACCACCAGTTCTTTTGTTGGATTGATAAGTGGATGGACCCGACTATTGGAAGAATGGAAGGTGAGACCCAGAAAGAGCTAGAAGCTTTACATAATCAAGGTCAATTGAGGGGAACCAGTGCTGCCCATGACAAATGAGGAGGGATCTGACCAGAAATTTGCAGTGTTGCATGTTTCACAGATATGTGAGTGTGTGATGATCTGTACACATGTACCACTTTGCAAACATGCATATATATGTATGTATATCTACAGCTGTATATAAAACATATGTAGAGCTATAGATACTTGTGTATATATGTACATACACATATCTACTTAGGGAATTAGTACAATTTCTCCAGAGTACTGTACCTACAACAAAAAATGCAAAGGAAAACATTTTCATTATATATACCTAAAGCAGATTTTAATAATTATAAGAGTAATGCCATTAATCGATGAATTGACTACAATGTAATCTAGCTGGTATGTCTCATGAATGTCAAATTGTGGACCAATATATACATTTTTGTTGTTCTCTTAAATTTCTGTTAAAATTTTCTATTTTAGTCTCATGAGTAAACAGACTCCCAAAGCAAAAGTTAAAAAAAAAAGGATCAGGAAAGAGGGAAAGAAGAAAAGGCCATTTCTAGGGCAGGGGGAGGAGGGGAGGAGGGGAGGGAAGAAAACAAAAGAAATTTCCATGATAATTTTGTTGTATATTTGAAAGAATAGCAAGTTGTACATAGTAGAGTTGCAGTTTCATGCACAAGCATCTTTTTTATTGTACTATGTTATGGAAATGTTTGTTTTATTCCATTAATTAAAAACAAAATTAAAAAAAAGAAAGGAGAACTAAACAGCCAGGGCTGCCAAAGTTAAGGTAGTTAAATCTAAGATATTTATCATACATGCTAGCTATTAAAAATTTACTTTTTACCTATAAAAATATTATCATTTTGATTTTAGGCATTAATAATAATAGCAGCCAGAATTTATGTAGCATTTTGAGGTTTGCAAAGAGCTTTACATATTTTATTTTACTTGATCCTCACAACAACCCTGTGAGGTAGGTGCTATAATTATCCCCATTTTACAGAGCGGGAAACTAAAGCTGAGAGCAGTCAAATGACTTGCCCAGAATCAAAGAGCTAGTAAATGTCTGAGACTGGATTCAAGCTCAGATCTTCCTCACTCTAAGTTGAGTACTTTATCCACTTAGAGCATCAAGCATTAGCCAATAGGTAGGAGAGTATTCTGGGAGAAACTGGATCAGGAATATGAAAGGTAGGCAGTTAATAAACACATTGCACATTTAAGCATCTTTTTCAGGGTCATACAACTAGTAAGTGTCTGAGGCTGGATTTGAACTCACATCCTCCTGACTCCAGGGCCAGTGCTCTTTCCACTGTGCCACCTAGCTACCTTTTACAGCATAATTTTAAAATCAATAGATATACAAGACAGACAATGTGTTGAGAGAGTATTGTATTTGAAGTCAGACCTACATTCAAATTCCCAGCTCTGCTATTTACTGCCTGTGTAATCTTGGATAAATCACTTAACCTCTCTGGGCCCCAGCTACCTTATCTGTGCAAGGAGGGGGTTGGACTACCTGGCCGCTGAGATCCTTTCTAGCTCTCATTACTATGTGTAATGCAATAGTCAGCACTGGGAAAAATGAAACAGACCATTCCTTAAATGTGCTGGTTCAATATTTTTATTTATTCTTATGAATATCTAAATTCACAAGACATTGTGAAGGGCAAACTGAAATAGAGGTGATCATAGGCTGACTACAATGAACTTTGGCATCGATTCTATGAGCTGAATTGTGCTCATATGTGTCTAGTTCATCCTATTCTTTCAATGTAATAATTTTCTAATTTAAGATGTAACCAACTACAAGAACTATAAAAATTGTGGGAAACCACAATAAGGAAACAATCTAAATACTAAATGTCATTTCAATAGTCCAATAATTAGATGTGCTTTATAAATAAGAACAAACAGTATTCCATATTGCTTATTGGAACACCTAAAAAGAACCTGCAGCAATACTTTCAATGCTGTGCTGATCTTTACATTTGGTTTGGTCATTGGTTTATTAAATTAGCTTGAATTACTAAAGAAAAAATGAAGGCATACAAAAATCTTTAGAAATATGATACTCTGATTTGTTGGCTATGGTTTAGATATGGTCTGGTTTGAGTGTGGGCAGGAGTTAGATTAACCACTCATTCCAACTACTTTTCCAGGATATTGGCATAATCCAAAAATACTCTGGTGTACAGAATCCCTTGTTTCTTTAAAAATTGCTCAAGTGACACCTTCAGGAGGCCTTCACACTCCCAGCCTCTAGTGTCCTCCTCCCAAATAAATTTAGGTTGTTTTTAATTTGTATCTGCTTATTTGTGTACATGCGTCTCCTCTAACAGAACTTAAGCTCTTTGAGAGCAGGGACCCTTTGCTTGCCCCAATGCCTCGTACAAAGTGGGTGTTTCATAAATGCTTGTCAATTGGTTGATTTTTGCCCTGTGTTCTCACTTTCCTTAGCCAATTTTTAACCAGGATGATGGAGATGTGAGTAGGGAAAGTGGCCGTTGTGAGTATCATGTATGATAAAATTGGGATTTGGGGCTATGGATGGACAGATAATAGTGGATTAGTACTGGCTGGGGGTAAATGTGGAGAGGGATGGTGGTGATAGTGGACGAATTTCCATTATGGGTATTATGACAAATTTACAGATATTTTTACAAGCATACAAAAAGGAAACATTGGACTAGATTATTTCCCTGAACTCCTTCCAGCATGGAGTCCATCTTTAATAAATGTTGAATGAATTAATGATTCTTGTTGGGTGAACACACAGTCCAAATTTCTGCTTGTATAGGAATGTTTGTTGTAGGTTATATCTTGTTCTCACTTGGGCTCTTAAAGGAAGAGCTTAAACCATGAGGTTTATGTCAGAGCTACAGAACTCTGTAATAGTCTTCCTCTTTTATTTTGATACTAAAAAAAAAAAGTGATATAGTGATACACTACATTTGCCTGGGCAGATCAAAGGCTCTGAACCATTTGTAAGGAAATAGATGGGTGTGTTTAAAATCTGCTGAGGCAAATTTCCTATTCTGGAAAACCTTCCTAATCTCTTTAAGGAATAGTTGTCAGTCTCTGGGGGAGTTCACAAGGAAAGCTGCTTGCCCAGAAGTCCTGCTGGGGGCACTCCGCGTCCCTAGAAATCACAACAATTTCATGGGGTGGTTGATGCCCAAGAAGCCCTAGAACAGCTCTCTGCAGAGTAAAAGAGGGAGACTCCTTAACACAGAAACCTTGCAATGGCAAATCATTAAAGTCCCACTTAGTATCTGTTGCTACAACTAAACAGTAACCAATGCTCTTTCCAATTGCTTCAGTTAATGATTGCTATTTCCACTGAAGCTTGATACTGATCTCAAGCCAGGATTCAAAAAGGTGGTTTTCTTTTTAATGTCAGAATAAATTTTTATTTTTCTAATGTTAGTTTATCATTTAGAATTCAGGAGGGGAAAAGTATAGCCTGATTTCACTTTCCTTTCAAGATATTCGTCTGTGAACCACAATACTCAGTATACACTTCAGGATAGATCCCTTCTAATTCTTCCTCTTTCAAACAGTAGTGACTCGTGTAAAAATGTTTTAGAGCCCATTATCTTTTGCATAAGACTTTAGTACTGCATTGTTTCTTATAAAAACATCAGAAGCCCATCAGAGAATAAGATAGAGATTCCCAAAGAAATATTAAAAAAAAAAAACTCAACTGAAAACAAGGCTCGTTGGGTAAACTTTTTTTTTTTTTTTGGCAATTGGGGTTAAGTGACTTGCCCAGTGTCACACAGCTAGTTAAGTGTCAAGTGTTTGGTCCAAGGTCAGATTTGAACTCAGGTCCTCCTGACTTCAGGGCCAGTGCTCTATCCACTGCACCACCAAACTGCCCCTACAAACTTCTTGCTGAAGTGAACCTACTCTGCACAGCTAGGTTAAGATGAAATGAGTCATTTAATAATTAAGCTGAATAAAAAAATAAAAAAGAAAGAAAGCACACTCCTTAGAAAGACAGGTATCCTTCCAATCAATCTGGACAGGTAGTTCTGTTTTTGGAAATACTAGCAAGAACTAAAAGTCTTCAAGATTTTGGAAGTTTATTTCTCAAAAATTAATGAGGAAATGAATAGCTAGGTGGCCTAGTGGAGAGACAGCTAATCCTAGTGTCCTGAATCTTGCCACAGACATTTCCTAGCTGTGCAATCCTGGGCAAGTCTCGGTAACATCTCTCAGCTTCAGTTTCCTTATCTGTAAAATAGGGATAAAATAGCTACAATAATAGCACCCGTCTCCCAGAGTTGTGAAGATCAAATGAGACAATACATATAGAATGGTATATAAATGCTGGCTATTATTATTACTTACTACTCTTGTTACTAATTATTATTATTATTATTACTGCTGCTTCTCACCTTGAAGGCTCACCAGTCCAAGAGCAGCACTTCATCTGGGCTAGCGGTACTCGTGCACTTGGAGCATTCCAGATGTGGACCACTGTCTGGTCCTCTACTCTCCTCCGCCCCCCCCACACCCCCACCCCCCGTCCGGGGGTCATGGAGAATTCCAGGCCTCGTTCCTGCCCCCTTCGTTCCTTCCTGTTCCTGGGGACGCTGTCGCTGAGTTCCAAGTGCCCCTTTGCGCTGTGAGGGCCAGGATGCGTCGGAAGGAAGGCCTCGTGCATCCTCTAAACTTTAGGCCTTCGCATCCCCCGTGGACCAGCACCGGCATGGCGCCGGCGGGTTTAGGCGCCAGACGCCTTGTCCAACACCCGATATCGCTTTGAATGCATGAGACTGAAGTGGACGGAGAGGCCCCTGGCTAAACTGCCGCTTTCCTGAACTGCTCCTTAGGAGGATGGATAGGTGTGTGGGTACCGGAGGGCGGGTGGGGAGAACAGACTGGGGGGGCTGGGGAGGTGCTTGAGCTTAACTGGCTAAACCGGGCTGCTAGGGTGGGCCCCGGGCCTTCCCAGTCGAGGCTGGCCCCGGCCCCACGGCCTCGGGGGCCTCGCGTCGCTCTTCTAAGCCAAAGTTCTCCGCTTCTCGGGCCTCGGGAGCAGGCCGGGGGAAATACGTTAGAGGAGGGAATTCGCAGCTGTTGCTGGGAACGGGCTCATCACAGAGGCTGCCCCTTCCAAAGCTCCAGAAAGACTTAGGGCCGCGGTCTAAGGGGGAGCGCTCTTCCATCGCCGCGCAACCACCCCGGACGGGGAGGAGGCTGGGCGGCGGGCCAAGCCTGCGGCTTGGCGGTCCTGGGGGGGGGGCGCCCATCCCCGGGGAGGCACCGGGCTGGACAGCGCGGGGGACGGGCCGCCGCCGCCCGCCGCTCGCTGCCCGTTAGCGCGGCTTCCCGAGCCAGAACGCCCGAGGATAGCCCTGGGTCAGCTGGGAGCGTGTCCGCTGGGGTCTCCATGGCGATGCTCCTCTGGCTCCCAGCACGCCCGCTTCGGTTGGCATGGAAGCCGCTACCTCGAGGGCCGGTGCGCCTTCGATTGGCCCGATTCAACAGACGCGGGTGGCTTGAAAGTAATTAGTGCTCAGCCCTCCCGGCAGCTTCTGCAAGGAGCTGGAGCTGAGCGCCCCGGCTGGAATCTATTAACTCTCCCCGCCCCTTCCCTCCCCTCCCCCACCCCACTCCCCCAACTCCACCCGCAGCCCCTCTGGCCCCAATCCTGGAGCGCACTCGTTAATTGGAAGGTCTATATATACAGGCGGGACCAGGGAGCGCTGCGGGTTCCAAGCTGGTTTGGGCATCGCCTGTCTGGTCGGTGGGCGGAGGGCCGAAGAGCAGCGCCTCTCCGGTGTCCAAGGAAAGGACGTGACCTTCACTTTGTAATGTATTGTTTGCCTTGAGTTTCGGGAGTGTGGAAGAGGGCTCTCGGGGCTGGGGACGTGCGGTAGGAAAGTACTCTCAAGTTCTAGCTTTAGACGAACGTTCAAATAAAATTAACATTTAGTACCCTTGAGTTGTGAAACGATTTCTAGGCTGGAGGCTCTTTCTTGGAGGAAGATGTGCTTTGTGCATATCTCAAAACTTCTCCCAGTTTTCATCGAGGACTGCAAGAGACACATTCTAGGGTGCTTTATTCAAAAACATTTTCTGTACCCTTAATGCTGTCTCTCCTTATTTCAGTAGTTGCTTTACTGGAGGAAGGAAAGCCTTTCTGTGGCTCGCTAAGGACACCTTTGTATTGGGCGGTGGGGAGGCAAATGGAGAGGGTGGATTATCTGGCTTAACTGTCTCTCCCTGCTCACAGTGGCCTGGGGAGACTGAAGCAATGCGTCGCAGCATCTCCAGGGGCAGGATTCCTCTGGCCCCCACAGCCCGAAGTCAGGAAATCTGTCAGGTGGTTGCCAGAGCCCACCCTGTCCAGGACCCCCCTCAAAGAACTGTACTAGGCCTGCTAACTGAAAATGGGCAGTACAGGAGGACACGTGGCCAGGTAACTTCGAGAGCCCTGGGGGAAGCATCCATCGTTCTGAACATCCTTGTTTATCAAGCATTTTGGTTGAGGCACCTGAGTCTTTTGTTGGCTTTTTTTTTTTTGAGTACTGATCAGTACTGTTGTTAAACTTTAGTCCTCCACTTTAAAATACCCCGGTGGGAGTACTGAGAGCTCTTGGATTGTCATTACCCATAATGCCCTTTGATAGAATTCTTGATTAATGTAGCCTCAGAACTCTGTAAGCCACATCACAAAGTCTGGACGATTTCCTGAAGGTGAGGAATTGCAACAGGCAAAGTGTTGTTATTCATGATGGATATAGAACTAGGCTGGTGACAGGTCGACATGAGTTCAAATCCAGAATCTGCCAGAAAAGGGCTAAGTTACCTATTGTCTGCAACTCCCTAAATGGAGATATCCATTGGTGGAGGGAGTTTATTAAGAGCTTCCTATGGCTGAAATCACAAGTCTGGACAAAAAAAGTTGGAAGATCACAGGAACAGACTAAAACCTTAGTTTTACAGGCAGAAGTCACATCAGATTTCTAGAAGGGAATGGAAGGGTTGATAAGCATTTATATAACACCTACTATATTCCAGGCACTGTGCTAAGAGCTTTACAAATATCTCATTTAATTCTCACAACAACCCTTAGAGGTAGGTGCTGCTATTATCCCCATTTTTACAGCTGAGGAAACTGAGGCAGAGGTTAAGTGGCTTGCTGAGGGTCACACAGCTAGTAAGTGAGGACAGATTTAAACTCGGCTCTTCCTACCTCCAGGCCAAACACTATCCATTGTGCCAACCAGTTGCCTCCTAGACTAGTTATTGTTGCTAAAAATAGCTTTTAATAGATATTACTGGGTAGCGTACAGCTAATTCAAACCTTGAAGTCCAAAATTTACCTGGAAAACTTCAAAACAAACAGTTGCTGTTCTTCTGCTTTGTGATGCTCTGATAATGTGCTCCCAGGCTTTTGTGAGAAAAGGTCTTTATACACTTAATTGCTATAGAACAAAAACTATAATTGTTATGCAGGTACTGATGGAGACTGGACACGGCCATAGATTAGTGTTCTTTCCATGCTACCACATTTCATTCTATGCTGGTACCCCTGCATGAATACCATTTATCTTGAGCCCCACCTCTCCTTCTGAGTATTTTTGGTTTTGCCTTTGATTTGTGGAAATTCTCCTTTAATACATCATACTTGTGGATGGGATGGGTGGGATGGGGCAGTTACTCTCTTGAGGGAAGGAGAGAGAATGGAAGACTTCTTGGAATACAGATAGTCAAGTCCTGTGGCATCTCTTTGATCAAGGGAGGATTGTTTTGTTAGTGTAAGAAAAAGGAAACATTCAGATCAGGTAGGACTAGAGGGCTGATATAGGCTATACCACAGGCTGGAGTGGCTTTGGGGTTGTCAGATAACCACACTGATAGCAGGACTCCAGCACTTGTAATTTAGGAATAAGAACAGTAACTCTGTGTTTGGTATATGTGATCCCCAATATAACCCTGTTAGGGATTATATATCCATTTCACAGGTCAGAAAGCAGGCTCAGAAAGAAACAGCAATTCGCCCCAAAGTCATGAATCTGGAATTAGTTTTCTCTCTC
>NW_020951478.1:101907-145792 GCF_900497805.2 Vombatus ursinus
CTCCCCCTCTCTCCCCCTCTCTCCCCCTCTCTCCCTCTATTTGTATACACACACACACATACATATATCTATGATATATATTGCATATACATTCCAAAAATATTCCTAATGTATTGCTGTGATGACAATATTAATCATTTGGTCAAAAACCTTTATTGGCTCCCCATTCCCCCATAAGATGAAATACAAATTCCTTATCCTGGTATTTAAGGCTCTCCACAGTCTGGCTGCTGCCCCTTTTCCAGTAAATAATATTTCATTTTATTTACTCTTCAGTGATTTTATATCCCGGCCAAACTGAACTACTATCTCTTCCCCAAACAACTCTTTTTTTGTCATCTCTATGCCTCTGCTCCATGACTGGAGTATTTATTCTCTTCATCAATTCAATACATATCAACAAACTTTAAGCCTTTAATATTTTTACAGAATTGGGAGGTGATGACAATACAAAGAAAAAAATAATCTGTCCTCAAAGAACTTGAATTTTGGGGGTACTGGTGGTGGAAAATACATTTATACATTTAATCAGATATGAAGTAATTCCAAGGTTCTCATCTGTAAAATGAGCTAGAGAAGGAAATGATGAACCACTCTAGTATCTTTGCCAAGAAAACCCCAAATGGGGTCATGAAGAGTCAAACATGACCAAAATGCCTGAACAACAACAAATTCCAAGAATGAGAGTGCTAATCACTGAGCAGAGGCTGAAGGGGGTATGGATCAGGAAACCCATTATGTAGAAAGGGGCACTTGAGCTGGGTTTTGAAGGAAGTTAGGAGGTGAGAGATGAAATGCTTTACAAACTTGGGAGAGCAACTGTGCAAAGGTATATAAGTAGTGAGAAATAGAATGCTGTGTATAATAGAAAAGGGTAGCAACTTGTTTGACTAGAATATTGCAAAGTATAATAATGCAATTTCATGATTTTCATGTTTTGGGGGTCATCTTGAAAGAATTCAGGCTCGGACCATCTCCAATCCAAGCAAAGGCATTTATTTAGAGTAACACCTTTCAGGAATCAGGCTGGATTCCAAGAGGAACTGGCAACTTCAGTAAGACAAGACCAGCAATTTTATAGTGTAATGATGCTGATTATACAACCAAAATTATGAATATTAAAAAGGCAGGAGAGGTTTGTCAAGGGATTGGTTAATGGAGGAGAGGTCTCAGCCTCGGTAGTACTGTACATGCAATTACCCATAATCTATACAGAAAAGTCGAAATGGGGAGGGGATTAATTGATATCATAATATCATCTACATCATAAATTCAACTAAAGGATAGCTTTTGCTATTATTGTGCAGCTGCCTACTTAGGGGAAGTTCTTTCTATCATTTTGAGGTCTACATCCTGCTTGGCCATTCTAGTGGTGCTGCTTTCTGACTGGCTGGCTATTGTGGTCCTGTCTGAGACTAGATGGATATGTTTGTAGTTGAATGTATGGAATGCCTGCTGTTTCTGTGAGAAATATGAGTTCATGGACACACCTACTGTTTCTATGAGAAATATGAGAATTGGGTCTGGGGGCAGTGGCTAGCTAGAGGCAATGGTTAGGAGTCTATCACATGAATATGCCTGCTATTCTAATGGGGCAGTGAGGCATATATGAGGAAGTTAGGATATTGAGTTAGGGATGGGGTGGGGCAGTGGTTAGGTAGAAGCAATGCGCTTGCTGTTCAGTGAAGCCTATGATTGAGTCTGGGGGCCTGTGGTGTTGTTACATCAGGACATGCCTGCTATTCAGTGAGGCCCATAAAAAACTTAGAATATTGGAGCTGGGGACAGCTTTATTAGGATTCCATCAGTGAGACTGGAATGGCAGGTGGGATCCAGGATGAGGATTTTGTATTTTGTCCTGGAGGTCATAGGGAACCACTGAAGATTTTTGAGTGGGGGTATGTGATGTGGTTAGGTATGTGTTTTAGGAATTATTAATTTGGTGGGCTATATTTTCTTTGTACTGTCATCACCTCCCAATTCTGTAGTGGATGGATTGGAAAGGTGAAAGAATGAAGGGAAACAAATTAGGAAGCTACTGTATGAATGGAAGGTGATAGATGGCCTGAACTAGGGTGAAGTGGAAGAACTGTGATTAGAGTGAAGAAGAAGAAGAATGGGAAAGAAGTTGTGGGAGGGTAAATAAGACTTAACAATTGACTTCATGTGGGGGTTGAAGGAGTAGGAAGATACTGATGACTTGGAATTACTGGAAAGGAGGTTGTGCCCTCAATAGAAATGGGGTAGTTGTAGGAAGGGAAATGGGTTGGGCGTGTTGGTGGTGGTAGTGGAATGTTTCTCCTCAACTGCTAGTACCCTTTCCAAGCTACCTGGTATTTAACTACTTTGTACATATTTCTATTTGTATTCACTTTATATTTATGCTCTACATATTTTTATATGTACTACTCTGTGTCATTAAAACATAAACATGTGATTGAGTAGGGATTGTTTCATTCTGCGTACTTGTGTCAATACTGCCTGGCGAACAAAAGGTCCTTAATAAATACTTGTTGATTGAATGATAGATTTGGGAGTCAATTGTATGGAGATGATAATTGAACACCTTGGGAGCTGATGAGATCACCAGGAAAGAGAAGAAAATGTAGCCCAGGACAGAACCTTAGGATACACTGGGCATGAACTAGCAAAAGAGAGTGAGAAGTGAGTAAAAAGTAGAGTGACAGATCCAAGAAGACAGGAAATGGGGGTAGGAACTGTCATTGTCAAAAAACTAGGATTTAGAAAAGGTAATTGGATTTACTGTTGAGATCACTAATAATGTTAAAGAGAGTAATTTTAGTGTCTGGTGGCTGCCCTGATTGCAGAGGATTGAAAAGTAAATTCTTGAGGGCAAGATCTTTGGTTCACAGGTGCCTAATATAGTGCTTGGTCTATAGATGTTTAATAAATGTTTGAGTCCAATTATTTAAACTGCTAAAAACAACAATTTGCAGGTGGATTTATACTCTCTTGCTTTGGAGATTGAAGCTAAGATGATAATGATGATGATGATGATGATGATAGTAATAATGATGATAGATAGTATTTGTGCCAGGCACTGTGCTAAGCATTTTATACGTCTCGGTTAATCTTCACAACAACTCTGGGAGGTAGGTGCTATCCCCATTTAACATATGGGGAAACTGAGGCAAATAGATGAGGTGATTTACCCAGTGTCATACAGGAAGGATTTGAATTCAGGTCTTCCTGTCTCCAGGTCCAGTCTGCTAGCTACTAAGCTACCTAGGTGCCTAATAGTTAGGGTTCAGATAAGATTGAGGAACATAATTGTATAGTTTCTCTAATCAGTAAAGTTGAGTTGCCTCTTTATGGTAAGAAAGAGAAAAATCCTTCCTGAAGCAATCATAACTTTGGGGGCTATAGATCTATGTAGTAGGTAGGATAGAGTATTGGAATGGAAAGAAATACAAATTAAATCAATACCATCTTTGCTTCTAAAAAGGACATGCCAATCTCCAATTCACTGTCCTCTTGTACCACTGAACTTCCCTGACTCCTCTGGCCACTACTCCCATATATGCGTTGTTTCTCCCATTAGAACATAAGGATCTTGAGGAAGGGGACTTATTTTTTATTTTTGCTGTCTAGTGCTTGGTACATTGTAAGCACCTAAAAATGTTCATTCATACATACAAGTATTTCCGCATTAAGGAAGAATGTCCCCAGACTGGCAGTCTGGATGGACTTGGTAAGTATAATCTTTACTAAGATGGTACACTTTAACTCTTGGTTGCTAGTTTCTGACTAGATAACCCTCACTATCTGCTTTCTCTGTGACTTCTTTTTCTCTTTTTCTCCAATCCAATTAGCATTTCTTCATTTCTTATTGTATGTGCCCCACACCATGAGGAAGAGAACCATTTGGTAGCTTCCTGTTTAGACAAATCTTACCCCTAGTTATCAAGAATAATTTTTTTTTTTCATGCTTGACATCCAAGAATCCTGATTTACAGGAGAGATGGCTTCTTAGGGGGAGGGAAGGTTGAAAGAAAGTTTGAAGTCAACCCCTCAAGTCCCTCAAAATGTATTAGAGACAAAAGGGACCTTAAGGATTGTCTCAATTAACTCTAGGTTTTACAGAAGAGGAAATGGGGATGGGTGGATGGGTAAAGTGATTTAGATTAAAAGTAAAGTGAACCACAGTATGAGAAGTATAGGAGAAGGCATACTTCTGGAAATTCTTTCTCAGGAGTTCTGTTCTCTGAACCTTCTCAGAAGGCACTATGCTGGGAGAAGAGATACAGGGGGAGCATTAAGGAAGATAAAAGAGGGGAGGAGCCAGGGCCATAGAAAAAGGCTCTCTCAATTCTTCTTCTTCTTCTTTTTTTTTTTTTGAAATTGACATTGAGCTGAGATGGACCCCCAAACTCATAGAGTCAGACTGTCAGCTAAACAGCCTTATAGACCACCTTGGTCCACTTCCTCATTTTACAGAAGTAGAAGACAATTAGTGTCAAAACAGGGACCAGAACCTAATTTTCCTGGCTCTCAGGCGTCAGTCAATAAACATTAAGTGCCTATGTTTCAGGCCCCGAAATAAGCATTGAATATACAAAAAGAGACAAAAGACAGTCCTTACCCTTGAGGAGCCCACAATCCTTAATCAGATTGTTAAAATTAGACTCTCAGAGGCCCCTGGTCTCTTGACTCAGTACAAGAACATAAGAAGGGAGATCTTCAGTCATTTCATCATCTTCTTCCTAACCCAGCACCCCACTTCCCATCTTAAGTAGTGAGAGAAGAGGGCAAAACTTCCAGAGATATAAAAATTCTAAGGATGGGAGAGGCAGAAGCATTTCTAGGAAAACATGTCCCTGGCTCCTCCTCTCTTTTTTGTTTTTCTTAATGTTCCCCCTGTACCTCTTCTCCTAGGATAGTGCCTTCTGAGAACGTTCAGAGAACAGGACTCCTAAGGAAGAATTTCCCCCACTTTGAGAGGGTTTGGCATCCCAGAAGTATGCCCTCTCCTGCACTTCCTCTCATATTGTGGTTCACTTTACTTTTAATCTAGTAAAACTTCCCTAGGGCAGACCAGAGGATAGAACTCTGGGTCTGGAGTCAGGAAGACCTGAGTTCAAATTTGACCTCAGACACTTACTATCTGTGTGACCTTGGGCAAGTCACTCAACATTGTTTGCCTCAGCTTCCTCATCTGTAAAATAAGCTGGAGAAGGAAATAGCAATGACTCCAGTATCTTTGCCAAGAACCTCCAGAGGGTTCATGAAGATCTGGATAGTACTGAAAAAAGCCTACTAACAACAACAATCCTTTCCTACCCCTTGTTTTCTGAAAACTTTGGGGAACTTTGAGAAACTAAGGAGGTCAAAAAGTTGCAATTACGCAGGTAGAGATGACCCCAGGAAGGGTTGGGCCAGAGGTTTCCTTATTTGCCTCTGATGAAGCCCAACATTTTCTGTTAATCATTCAGTGGTAGGAGATGAGGGAAGATGCTTGCTCATCTTAGTCCATTGGCTATGAGACTGTTCAGCAAAGCTGTTCCTGAAGTATCAAATGCTGACTGCACTGGGACACCAGCTCACAGGCCTCATTCCTAGGCTGGGCCATCCTCAGATCTCTCATTTCACAGAAGAGGAAAGATATCTATCCCCTTCTTGTTGAAGGAAGTCAATCTAATCTTGCTGACTTGAGATAAACCACAGCTTTATCTGGGCCCTCAATTATTGAATACCTATTAGCTCATTCTTCCAGCACTTATTTGAAGTCTTACCTACTGGGTGCAGAAGAAAAAAACAGACACTTATCAAAGAACATATATGATGGTAGGGAGAAACAAATAAACCTATAAGTAATTTACTGATCTAGAATAGAAAGGACAAAAGAGGTGGTCCTTAGAATTCAGAAGAGGGATAGAGAATTTACGATTCCCAGCAATCTGGGAAGGCTGAGAACTAAAAGTTGAGGAAACTCCACATCCCCTCCTTCCCTGTTTCATAAAGGTCTCCTTCTTATCAATTGCTAATCCTAAGTGTTAACTGTGTGCATGATTTATATCCCTTGTTCTATGCTAATCCTTTACCTTATCAATCTCTTTATCTTCCATGAGTTAATAAGATCATAGATCCAGAAAGAGACTGTAGGAGGTGCTTAATCTAACACCTTTATTTTTACAGATGAGGAAACTGAGGCCAAGAGATTAAATGTCTTTCTCAAGGTCACAGGTAGTAAGTATCATAGTCAAAATTGGAACCCAAATTTTCTGACTTCCACTTCAGTATTCTTCCCATGACCACATACTGTCTCCTTCCCTTCTTGCCTACTAAGAAGTTAAATTCTCTTTCCCTTCCCTTTCCTCCACCCTACTTTCTAGGTCCAGTTCTCCTTCTGTCTTTATTTGCTCCCAAATTTCTAGAAATAAGCGTGACCAGTATTTCCACTTACTATATCTATTCACCCTTTAGCTGAGCAATCTGAGTTCCTTCCTGGCTATTGTGCCCACTGTCCACTGTTGAGACAGCTTTCTTGAAGGGTTACAACATTTAATATCAAAACATCTTCCTTCTTGAAACCCTTGACAAGGGTTTGTATGCCTATGATATGACGCTCACCTGTTTCTCCCATCCTCGTCATTCTTTCCTATTTTTCCCACTGTCGCTTCTTTTAGCTTCTTAAATGTAGCTTCAGTCCTGTGCAATTTCATCGATTCTATTGGTAGCTTCAGCCCCTTTCTTGAACTGTCAGTTCAGTTTATTTATTAAATATATATTATACATACTATGTTAAATATACACTATGCACAGGAAAGGCATCATGCTTATCTTAACTCTTTAACTGCCTACCTGACTTTCCATCTCTACCAGGATGTCCCGCAGACTCTAAACTAAAACTGGGCTAAAAAGAATACTTTTGTCACCAATTCCGAAGTCCATCCCGAATAAGCCAACTATTTTCCCTTAATGCACAGGTTCCCAAAGTGGGTGATAGCACCCCCTGGGGGGTGCTGGAATGGTCCAGGGGGGCTGTAGTAGCCTCAGGTGCAATGGGGGGCATTGAATAAAAATAAGGGGGCAATGGAAGCATAAGGAAAGAAGAGAAGAGAAGAAAATTTTGAAAAATCATTCATACACGTTTCATCTGTTGTGTAACAGAATTAAAGTGATAGTGATTATATTAATTTCCACATAGACACACAAAATGCAAGTTATAACCAATTAGTGGTCAAGTCTTCTGACAGTTCTTAACAAGCAAGTGTTGTCTAGTAGATGGCAACAGCCTGTTATCTAATTTTTAATCTTTTTCTACTTTCTCTTTCTAATCTATTACATACCCTGCTGTCAGTAATATCTTCTAGTTCTGACTTTATCACTACTCTCCCCACTTGGAAACCTTCAATAGTTCCTCATTTATCTCCCAAATAATATCCATACCATTCAGCTTGGGATTCAAGGCTTTCTACAGTCTGACCTCTACCAACCTTCTCAGCCTCCTCACATCATAACCCTTCAAATATTCTCAATTATATCAGGTTGGACTGTCTTCTTCTTGAGCTTTCTCTACTTCATTAATTTTGTTCACTATGTTCCTTATGATTAGAATGTTATCCTTTGACTTCTGGAGTGAAACCCATATTTTAAAAAAAATTTTATTTAATTAATTAATTTATTTTTGTGAGGCAATTGGGGTTAAGTGACTTGTCCCAGGGTCAACTAGTAAGTGTCAAGTGTTTAGGCCGGATTTGAACTCAGGTCCTGCTGACTCCAGGGCCAGTGTTCTATCCACTGCACCACCTAGCTGCTCCAAATCCATCCTTTTTTTTAAAAAATTGTTTATTTTTAGTTTTCAACAATCACTTCCATAAGCTTTTGAGTTTTAAATTTTCTCTCCTTCTCTCCCTGCCTCCCTCCCCAAGATGGCATGCAATCTGTTATAGGCTCTACATATACATTCCTATTAAATATATTTTCACATTAGTCATGTTGTAAAGAAGAATTAGAACCAATAGGAGGAACCACAAGAAAGAAGAAACAAAATAGAACAGAAAAAAAGAGCAAATAATATGCTTTGATCTGCATTCAAACTCCATAGTTCTTTCTTTGGATGTGGATAGCGTTTTCCATCGTGAGACCTTTGGAGATGTCTTAGATCCTTGCATTGCTGAGAAGAGCTAAGTCTATCAAAGTTAGTCATCAAACAACGTGGCTGTTACTGTGTACACTGTTTTCCTGGTTCTGCTCACTTCACTCAGCATCAGTCCATACAAGTCTTTCCGGGTTTTTCTGAAGTCTGCTTGTTCATCATTTCTTATAGCACAGTAGTATTCCTTTATATTATTCCTTTATATTCATATACCACAACTTGTTCAGTCATTCCCCAATTAATGGGCACCCCCTCAATTTCCAATTCTTTGCCACCACAGAAAGAGCTGCTATAAATATTTTTGTACATATAGGTCCTTTTCCTTTTTTTTTTTTTTAAATCTTTTCTAGGATACAGACCTAGTAGTGCTATTGCTGGGTCAAAGGGCGTGCACATTTATATAGCCCTTTGAGCATAGTTTCAAACTGCTCTCTTTTTTTTTTTAGGCAATTGGAGTTAAGTGACTTGCCCAGGGTCACACAGCTATTAAGTGTCAAGTGTTGATCTGAGGTTGAATTTGAACTCAGGTCCTTCTGACTTCAGGGCCAGTGCTCTATCCACTGCGCCACCTAGCTGCCCCAATGTCAGAGGTAGGATCTGAACCTAGTTTTTTTTTTTTTTTTGGTTTGTTTTTGTTTTTGTTTGTTTGGGTTAGGCAATGGGGTTAAGTGACTTGCCCAGGGTCCCACAGTTAGTAAGTGTTATGTGTCTGAGGTCAGATTTTAACTCGGGTCCTTCTGAATTCCAGGCCGGTGCTCTATCCACCAAACTGCTCTCCAAAATGGTTGGATTCCAAACCCATTCTTTAAGGCAGAATCTCATAAGCATTTTTTTATGCATCAGGGAACCCTTCATCAGTCTTCTAGTAAAGCCAATGAAATTCCTTCTCAGATGAGCATTTTTAAATAGTGGAAGGAAATTATAAATTTAAGTTAGAGGTTAATAAAAATAAATATTTATTTTTTCCCCATTCTGTGTCATGGATCTCCAGAAATTTATTCATGTCCCTCGGGTTAAGAACCTTTACTTTAAGGCCCAGATGAAATGCCATTTCTATGATTTCCCTTTCCCCCATCTAGAAGCAAACTTTCTCTGAGCTATTGAAGTATCTATCACCTTTTTTTATGCACTATCATCAACTTTTGTAGTATAAAGATATTTGTATATTTTATCTTGTCATAAGCTGCCTAAAGTTGTGATGACCAAGTGTGGTATCCCCTGTGGTGTTTAGTATGCTAAAATATTATATTAAGAAGTAGGGAGAAAATTGCGGGGGGGAAGCCTTAAGCTTATCTTTAGCTGGAATTCTATGATTCATTCCCATGAGTATATCTCAAAGATTAATCATTTAAAATCAAACATACCTTCATGCTGTTGACCTGGATAAATCACTTGACCCTTGCCTGCCTCAGTTTCCTCTACTATAAAACGATGATATAATAGCACCTACCTCTCAGGGTTGTCATGAGGATTAAATGAGATGATATTTATAAATCTCTTAGCACAGTGCCTGGCACATAGTAGACACCTGATAAATGCTTGTTTCTTGTTTTTTCTTTCTTTTCTAATGGTAATAAAAAACTGATGTGAAAGTTCCTACATATATATGGGCACACACACACATATATATATCTATATACACACACACATATGTATGTGTATGTATGTATATATGTGTGTATATATAAAATATGTAATATTTTATATAAACATATATGTATATATGTATATGTGTATATATGTATATATGTATATGTGTGTATATATATATATACACACACACACACACACACACATATATGGCTTATCACAGTAATATGATAAATTTACAAGCTACAGCCAGGAGCTACTTGTTAGAGGATAGAATTGATGCTTTTAGACGTGTGATGCAATGTTTACATGAAACCATACTGCCTCCTTCTGGTAACTGGCTGGTCAATAGCCTACACATATTGTTGACTTGTGGATTTAGCTCTTGAATATCCTAACTTGTCTTGAGACCTTCAATTGAAGTGATCTTAAAAGACTTAAGCTTTACCTAGCTGTATGTTGAAGTCAGTTTAAGTAGTGTGGGTATCTAATCCTTATGAATTTACATTTATTCCTCTTTCCAAATGCACAACAACATGACAGATCTGTCCCTAGTAGAACACTTGGAATAATGGAGATATTAATCATAGTTTATGAATGACCCTGCCACTGTCAGATTGCTATTCTGGCACCACATCTATGTACCACATGACTTATTTTCCCATAATACCCAAAGGAAATCTTTTAAACTAGATGCATAAATCACAGACTTCTGTATACCACCTAAAAGGGAAAAAAGATAGCTCCAAATGCTAACTTCTGAAGTAGCCTTTAACACTAAATAAATGCATAGTGTAATCATAAACCACAAAATATTTAATGGAACAAATGGAATTTCCTTTGGAATAAATCTAGATCAAATTTCTAAAATTACCTATCTTCTGACCTTCAGGCCACCTCCCTATAATGTAGCACCTTAGAGTATCTTAATGTATCTTGCTGATTCCTGCTGTATTTACTAAATATTTATATTTTATGGTTGTTTCCTGAGATAACTCGGACAACTCTGACTTTTTTTTCTTTTGGTTAATGAAGGTTGGGTTTCACTAGAGTACCTTATATTATGTTACAACTATAGTTAAGTACATGATCCTTCATCTGTTCCCTCCTCTTCACTCACACTATCACCATTCTTGTTCAGGGCTTTGTTACCTTTCATTGTAATCACTTCCTGTTCATTGTAATCACTTCCTAACTGACCATCAGTGGAAATACCCTCCATTTCTACTTTGAGTCTTTAACTTTTATGCCATGTCTCATTCAGCTATCAAATTAATCTTCTGGTTTAAAAACGGTCACTCTCCCTCTCAAAAACCTTTAGTTCCTGCTGTCTCTCCAAATACTTTAATCTGTCTCTGCCCTATCCCTTCCACAGTACAGTCCTTTTCTGTTCCCCAACCCCATCCCTCCACGCTTCCTCTTCACATCTTTATTCTAGCCAAACTGAACAGCTGGCTCATGTCCAGTCCAGCTCTCAGGCCTAGATCATACTCTTCACTATTTTGCTATAGGTTTGTCAGTTCTTCTTTCTCTTTCTATGACGCCTAGTTCAGGTGCTACTTTTTTTGTATCTCTGAAGTTATTAAAGATTAAAACTCCATTAAGATTTTTGGGACATTGTGTCTGTGTGTGATATACAAATACATATAATACAAAACAGAATCTTGGGTTCTCCTTCCCTTCCCCCTTTCCCATTCAATTGTAAATTTTAAGGGCAGGGATCCTTTTTCTCTTTTTGGGTCTCCTGTGCTCTTAAATATTTGCTGTCTAAACTGAAGATTGAACATATGAGAGTTGGACGTTGCTTTTGCAAAGTCATTCCCTACCTTATTATGTGTAAGAAGAAACTCATGTTTGCATCTGGTAAATAAAAGAAAATATTTAATTTTTCTTTGGAAAGTTGTTAGAAGTGTAAGAGTTTGTTTGGTGCTAAATAAGCAACATTTCACCCTTACCTTGTTGCTGTAGATGCCTCAGAGGTGGAAAAGCTATTAGGAGCCATCTATTCCTCGCCTAAGCAGAAAGGCTAGGGATCCCATTGTCTCCCGAGGCAGCCTGTTCCAATTTCAGATGGCTATAATTATCACGATGCTCTTGGTTACATCAGATGCTCTTCACTGCAACTTTAAATTAATCTCTCTTCTTGAAGTGAAGCACTTCACTAGTTCTTTTGAACTGATCCTCATAGCATGATCTTGGGTCTTCTCAGCATTCTAGTTGCCTTCTACCTTGGAAATTCTCTATCTTGTCAGTGTCCTTAAAATGTGATGAAAAGAACTGGAAAATAGTACAAATGTAGTTTGACCCTTCCAGATTACAGTGGAACTATTACTTTTCTTCTTCTGGATACTGTTTACATTCTAAGATTACTTTAGCTTTTATGACTCTCATGTCATTTTTATTACAGTTGAATACCCAGAGATCATGTTCACATAAGCTTTAATTTAGTCACACCTCTCCCCATCTTGTACTCATGAAGTTTGTATTTTGCACCTAAGTGTAGGCTTTTATCCCTGTTGAATTTCCCCTTAATAGATTTGACTGTAGAGATCCTTTTGGTTTCTGACTATCTGTTATCCAAAGTGTTAGCAGTTCTCCAGTCTTATGTCATCTTCAAATTTGGTAAGCATACTATTTGTGCCATCTTTCAAGTCACTGATTAGAATATTGAATAGCACAGGGCTAGGGACAGAGATTGCTCTTTGTGTTTGTTTAGTCAACCAGTTTCAAGTCATTTAGGCTGCATTTCTCCATCTTGACTACAAATAGCATCAAAGACTATCAGGCATTTTGCTGAAATATATATTGCAGCATTCTCCTTATTGCTACTACACAGCATTTCAAAAAGGGAAATGAAGTTAATCTGGCATTACCTGTTTGAAGCATTCATTGATCACCATTCCCTTTATAAATGCTCACAAACTGTCCTTTATCCAAATATGCTAAACCTGTGTGATTTTTGTCATCATGGGAAACTTTGACTATGACTTAGGTAAATCCTAGGGAATTGTCTCATGCACATAGAGGTTGAGTGACTTGCTCAGAGTCTCACAGGTAGTGAGTGTCAGAAGGGAGATTTGAACCCAGAATTCCATCCTCCCTGCCATACTACTCTAAAACTTAATATATTCTAGAATTTTCTCAGCAATCAAATTGTTTTTTTTCACCAGCCTATATATAGTATAAAGCTTTAAGGATACATGTTTCCCTTTGTTGAAAGTTGTCTAAATATTTGCTGCTTCCCAGTTCTGGGGCACCCCTTGCCCTGTTATTAAGTTTTATTGACACCTTTTTCATATCACTTTTTAAATTTAATATTTTATTTCCCCAGTTATGTGTAAAAACAAGTTTTAACATTCATTTTTAAAACTTTCAGTTACAAATTCTTTCCCTTCCTCCCTTCCCTCCCCCATTGAGAAGACAAGCAATTCAATATAGGTTATACATGTGTAGTCATGCAGAACATATCCATAATAGTCACGCTGTGAAAAAAATAAACCAAAAAACCTCAAGAAAAATAAAGAAAATAAAAAAGTGTGCTTCAATCTATATTCAGACTCCAGCAGTTCTTTCTCTGGGGATGGATAGCATTTTCATCATGTCCTTCAGAGCTTTCTTGGATTATTGTGTTGCTAAGAATAGCTAAGCCATTCACAACTGATCATTTTATGATGTTGCTGTTAGTTTGTACACAGTGAATTTCACTTTGTATCAGCCCATGCATGTCATTCCAGGTTTTTCTGAGGGCATCTTGTTTGTCATTTCTTATAGTACAATAGTAGCCCATCATAATGGCATACCACAACTTGTTCAGTCATTCCTCAATTAATGGGTTTCCTTTTAACTTTTAATTCTTTACCTCTAGAAAAAAGCTGCTATAAATATTTTTATACATATAGGTCCTTTTCCTTTTTTTTTTATCTCTTCTGGGATACAGACCTAATAGTGGTATTGCTAGGTCAAAGGGTATGCATGGTTTTATAGCCCTTTGGGCATAGTTCCAAATTGCTCTACAGAATAGTTGAATAGGTTCACAACTCCACCAATAGTGCATTAAAGTTTCGTTTTTTTCCCACATCCTCTCCAACATCTGTCATATACCTTTTCTGTCCTATTAGTTAATCTAATAGGTATGAGGTAGTACCTCAGAATTGTTTTAATTTGTGCTTCTCCACTCAGTAGTAAGTTAGAGTATATTTTCATGTTGCTACAGATAGCTTTGATTACTTCATCTGAAAACTGATCATATCTTTTGATCATTGATCAATTGAGGAATGGCTCTTATTTTTATAAATTTGACTCAGTTCTCTGTGTTTGAGAAATGAGGCCTTTATCAGAGAAAATTGCTTCAATTTTTTTCACAATTACTATTGCTAATTGTATTTCCCTCCATCTTATCCCCCCCATTTATTCTATTCTCTCTCTCCTTTCACCCTGTCCCTCCTCAGTAGTTTTGCTTCTGACTGCCCCCTCCCCGAATCCGTCCTCCCTTCTAACACCCTCCCTTTTCTTATCTACTTCCTCTCCTACTTTCCTGTAGGGTAAGACAGATTTCTATACCTAATTAAGTGTGTATGTTATTTCCCCTTTGAGCCAATTCTGATGAGAGTAAGGTTCACATACTCCCGCTCATGTCCCCCCTCTTCCCCACCACTGTAAAAGCTTTTTCTTGACTCTTTTACATGAGATAATTTACCCCATTCTACCTCTCCCTTTTTTCTTCTCCCAATATATTCATCTCTCACCCCTTAATTTTATTTTACTTTTTGGTATCAGCCCTTCATATTCAACTCATACCTATGTGTTCTGTCTATATATACTCCTCACTACCCTAATGGTGAGAAAGGTCTTATGAGTTATAAATATCATCTTCCCATGTAGGAATGTAAGCAGTTTAAAATTATTAATTCCCTTATGATTTACCTTTCCTGTATATCTTTTTATGCTTCTCTTGAATCTTGTATTTGAAAGTCAAATTTTTTATTCAGCTCTGGTCTTTTCATCAAGAATGCTTGAAAGTCTCATTGAATGTCCATTTTTCCCCCTGAAGGATTATATTCAGTTTTGCTAGGTAGGTGATTCTTGCTTGTAATCCTAGCTCATTTGCCCTCTGGAATATCATGTTACAAGCCCTCCAATCCTTTAATGTAGATGCTGCTAAATCTTGTGTTATCTTGACTGTGGCTCCATGATACTTGTTTCTTTCTGGTTGTTTGCAATACTTTCTCCTTGACCTTGGAAGTCTGGAATTTGGCTATAATTCCTGAGAATTTTCATTTTGGGATCTCTTTCAGGAGGTGATTGGCCTTTGAATTTCCATTTTAACCTCTGATTCTAGAATATCAGGGCTGTTTTCCTTGATAATTTCTTGAAAGATGATGTCTAGGCTCTTTTTTTTTGATCATGGCTTTCAGGAAATCCAATAATTTTAAAATGATCTCTCCTGAATCTATTTTCCAGGCCAGTTGTTTTTTTCAATGAGATATTTCACATTGTATTCTATTTTTTCATTCTTTTGGTTTTGTTTTATTGTTTCTTGATTTCTCATAAAGTTATTAGCTTCCATTTGCTCTGTTCTAATTTTGAAGGAATTATTTTCTTCAGTGAGCTTTTGGACCTCCTTTTCCATTTGACCAATTCTGCTTCTCAAGGCATTCTTCTCCTCGTTGGCTTTTTGGACCTTTTTTCCCATTTGGTCTAGTCTGTTTTTTAAGATGTTATTTTCTTCAGCATTTTTTTTGTGTCTCCTTTATCAAGCTGTTGATACATTTTTCATGATTTTCTGGCATCACTCTCATTTCTCTTCCCAATTTTTCCTCTACTTCTCTTACTTGATTTTCAAAATTCTTTTTGAGCTCTTTCATGGCCTGGGACCAATTCATATTTTTCTTGGAGGCTTTGGATGTAGGAGCTTTGACTTTATTATCTTCTTCTGACTGTGGGTTTGCTCTTCCTTATTGCCATAGTAACTTTTAATAATCAGAGTTTTTTTTCATTGTTTGTTTGTTTTCCCAACCTATTACTTGACTTTTAACTCTTTGTTAAAGTAGGGCTCTGCTTCCAGGGTGGAGGGAGCACTGTCTCAAGCTTCAGGGTTTTGTATAGCTTTTTTCGGAGATACTTCTAGGGACCTATAAGTTTTCAGTTCTTCCAAGGTGGTATGATCTAAGGAGAGGTGTTTACTACTCTCCTGGCCTGTGATCCAGTCTGTGAGTGAACACAAGCACTCTTTTCTGCCCTGGAACTGTGAGGAGGGTCCTCCCTCCGCTGTGGCTACAAGCTCTGCTATGCTAGTTCTCCTCCTCACCCTCGGACTGCCACCCAAGACTGCAATCCAGATCCGAGTATGGGCAAAGCAGCAGAGAGTCCTGCCTCAGTGCTAGTAAAAAGGCCCCTGTAATCTCCTTCTGACCAGTTGTTCAACTCCCTAGCTGTCTGTGGGCTGAGAGCTCCAGAAGAAGCAGCTGCCACTGCTGATTCAGTGACTCCCAAGGCCTACTCCTAGTTTGCTGGGTCTGAGGCTGTGCTGTTGTGCTGGACTGCACTCCATTCTCGCCTAGGCACAACAAACCTTTCCTGCCGATCTTCTAAGTTGTCTTTGGCATCTGTGGGTTGAGAGGTCTGGGGACTGCTACTACTGCCAGTGATTTAGTCACCCCAAGGCCTGCTCTGGATTTGCTGGGGTTGCATTGGATCTCTGCTGGCTCAGCCTGTGCTAGATTGTGATGTGCTTCTCTTTCTCTCTTATGCAACAGACTTTTTCTGCTGACCTTCCAAGTTTTCTTGGGCCACAAACTTGTTTCACTCCATCTTTCGTGTGTTCTGATGCTCTATAATTTGTTTAGGGTCATTTTTTAAAGCTATTTGGAGGAGTTTGGGGGAGAACTCAGGCAAGTCCCTGCCTTTACTCCACCATCTTGGCTCCACCTCCCATCACTTTCACTTTTTAACATGCTCCCTCCCTGAGTGAGTCTTCTGGAATGAATTGTGTCAAGACTTCTTGGCTCGGAAGTCCTTGAGATGTGATGTGAACCACGACATACCTGAAGTGGTCATCTAGCTTTTGCTTGAAAACCTCCAGTGAAGGAAAATACACAAGTTCCTGAGTGCATTCCGCTTCTTAGGTAGCTTTAATTTTTAAGAGTTTTTTTTTCTTTTACTCTTTGCATATCATTAATGTCATTATGGGTATTTCCTCCAGCATTGCAGATGGCCACCCATATTTGCCTGTCCCAAATGTAACCATGTTTCTACTGAGGGTCAAGCTCATATCCATGTCCTTTCATAAGTTTATCACAAGGGGCTCACTCACAGTGCTGAGAACCTGGGAAGGATTTCATTCAACATCACGGGACTACAAATGCAGCAGATGGGCTATCTATTTTAGCGCTCACTATTACCATGTGATTACTCCATCTTAATTTTTTGTTTGTAAGTTTTTTTAATGACTTTCCTTAAATTTCTTCTCTTGCACAATTGTTTACGTCATGTAGCATCTTATTCCTACTTATTGTGTGGTTCTCTACGGCCTTTTGGGTAATCTTTGTTCCTTCCATTCATTAGAGACCTTAGTAGTGAACAATGGCACAAAAGCATACACATCACCGGAAGAATATTGTTGATAAAAAGATGGTCCCTTCTTCAGCAAGAAGCTTGGGAGTCATTAAAAAAAAACAAAAATCCTTGTCATTTCCCAAAGTTAATCCAGTGTCCCTTGTCCTTTCTGCTTAATTCTGGGCCCAATTCATGGTCCATTTGCAATATCTAATATATAATTAATTTTGGATGAGTATTAATAAATGATAGTCATCCATCTAAATGGACGAGAGACATTCTTCATCTGCTTGTTTTTTCCTGTGTAGATAGTTAGATCAAACATTTAAGTGGTTACAGGTATCATTCAGGAGGTTCTGCAATATTCTAGGTCTTTTTTTTTTTTTTTTTAAAGTGAGGCAGTTGGGGTTAAGCGACTTGCCCAAGGTCACACAGCTAGTACGTGTCAAGTATTTGGTCTGAGGCCGGATTTGAACTCAGGTCCTCCTGACTTCAGGGCCGGTGCTCTATCCACTGCGCCACCTAGCTGCCCCAATATTCTAGGTCTTGATGCAAACATTAAAATGTCATCTGTAAACAGGAGCATTTGGAGATCTTCACCACTTCTTGGGAATTCCTCAAACTTGAGATTATGGAGGCTTCCCTGTTCTATGCCTCACTTACTATCAAGATTATTTGTTATACCTTTCAAGAAATTCTGTATGATTTTTTGACTTACAAGGGAGACACCTCATTGGAGGGAAGTATTTTTAATAATTAAAGCATTAATGGGGATTTGTGGACTGTCTTCCAGTCAATTATGTTATAGTAAAAATATGGATTTCTATTGACTATCATGTGAAATCTAGCCTGTTCCTAATACCTTCAAGGATGCCCTTGATACATATGTAGACTATTTCTGTTAAACATTTTATATAAATAGACATATAGGCTGATAGTTAATAACATTCTATTACCGGTGGTGGGGTTGGTAATGAGGTTATTTTTCCTCATGCTTCTGGAATCTTCTTCTTGAGATACCTTGAATTGATTCCTCAACTGCCTTAAAACAGTATCATCTCTAACATTGACCTCTACTATCTAATCTAGTTAGTGTAATCCATCTCCTTTTCTCATCTTTATTTTTTTTTTCCAGTGCATTTTCCACTTTCTCAAAGTATATCCAGGATTGTGATGTTAGAATCTAAATGTAGGGGCTTCACTGTCATGGGTGGTGGAATTATTAAAAAAAAAAACAAACAACTCACAGATCTTTTCTACCTTTTGTCTATCTCCCTTCTGGTTTCATCCTTAGCTTTTAGGGGGATAGAATGACACTGCTTTTAGTTGAGTTTCTCATAAAACTTTATTTAAATTTTCCCCCCTCCACTGTCTTTTGCTGTGAGGCAATATTGCACATTTTCTGTAAGATTTTATAAACAAGGTTTATGTTCTAAACTAGTTTGTCATTAGCTGTAGCATATTTCTTCTTGTTAAAGGTCATCTTTAGATGTAGATCAAGTGTTTGATGAATAAGATGAACTTTTGACTATTATGACAGTCAGTTCATATCAATTAAATATATGTGAAATGGAAAATTGACATCAATGTCTTTTTATCTACTCATTTTCATGTTTTTCACTTCAATAATTAGTTTAAATAGGTAAGATTTGGGTGGATTTTAATTGTGTACTATATCTTTTCCTCATTTTTATTCTTCTAGCTTTTACCCATGTAATAATGTTTCTTTCTGTTTAAAATTCAATTTCATTTTTATGTGATGATTCTCTTATATATTATCTTCCAGTTCTTTTTTTGAAAATACATTTACATAGAGATGTGGGGCTTCTATGTAATTTAATAATTCTTTGGCCTCTTTCATCCCATATTCCTTTTCCAACAGATTGTTTTTTTGTTTGTTTACCTTTGCCTCCTTTTGCATTGAAGACACTGATCATCCAAGTACATGCTGTTTTGATTTGGAGAGTCTTAATGAGTTCTTGGTAGAGTTTTTCTAGTGCTCCACTTTATTCAGTACTATAGATGTTGCAATTTTTTCAGAGTAATCCTTTTGCAAATGATTATCACAAGCACTGCAATAAGAGATGATCAAATGTCTCATGAAGTAATGTTCCTAGTCTTTAGATGACCGTAAATCCACTTCTGTCAATGCTTTTTATTTCTCTTTGTGAGAAGAACCTTTGAACTGTCTTTCCATTTGACTGTATTGTTCCTTTGTTCCTTCAGGGTTTGTTTATAGAGACATCAGGATTAATACAGTTCTGGTCCTGGACAATCTCACATTGAATGCATTAACAGCCAAGTTAATGTTTATGGCTAATCTAAAAGCTGTGATGCTTAGTACTCTGTCCCCTTGTCTGCCATTGCACTACCCTTTGCTGCATAAATGGAAAGGGGCTTCATGAGACTTTTTGTGCTTTTCTTTATGTCATGTATTTACCATATCCAGCCTCTTAGTCATGAATTTCTTTGTCTTTTGCCAGGCTTGTCTTTGGAAAATAGATAATCTTGCTGAGATTATATTTTATTTACATCAAGCCTAAAGCAGCTAGATGATGCAAGTAGATAGAGGGCTAGACCTGGAGTCAGAAAGATCTGAGTTAAAAATGTGGCCTGAGACACTTAATAGCTGTGTGATGCTAGTCAAGTCACTTAACCATGGTCTGCCTCAGTTTCCCTATATGTAAAAATTGTACAATAACACCTATATCTTAGGGTTATTGTGAGGCTCAAATGAGATATTTATAAAATATCTTTTTTTTGGCTAGGCAATGGGGTTAAATGACTTGCCTACTGTCACACAACTAGTAAGTGTCAAGTATCTGAGGCTGGATTTGAACTCGGGCCCTCCTGACTCCAGGGCTGGTGCTCTATCCACTACGTCACCTAGCTGTATAAAATATCTTGCAAACCTTAGAGCACTATTAAATGCTAGCTGCTGATGCTTCTTCTCTCCACCCCTCCATTGAAGTTTTCATCCATCTGCTCCTTGAAAGTCTAAACGAATAAAAAAAGCTAATTCCTTTGCATGCTGGCCCTTCAGAATCTTGAAGGTGGGTATCTTGTCCCTCTGAGTCTTCTCTAGCTGTTTTCCTAAAGGGCCGACCACGTAACCCTTGTATTCAGTAAACTCCAGTGGTTCCCAGTTACCTCTGGAATCAAATATAAACTTTTCTTTGGCATCTAAAACTCTGTACAAGCTAGCATCATCCTACCTTTCTAGTCATTACATATTACTCCTCTCCACTCCAGCCAAACTAGTCTTAGTGCTGTTCCTCTCTGACTGCCATAGAAGACATTCGTTAGTTCATCTTTGTGCCTTTGTATTTGTCTGGTCCCCATGCCTGGAATGCTCTCCCTCCCCACATTTATCTCTTGGAATTCCTTTTCCTGTTGTGGTTCCCCCCCCAAGATTCAGCTCAGGCGCTGCCTTTACATGAAAGCTTTCCTATCTCCTCACCCTAACCCATGTTACCTTGTATTTGTTTTGCAGATTTCCATAAATGTGCACGTTGTCTTCTCCTGTTAGAAGGCAAGCTCCCTGAGGTCAGGGGCTGTTATACTTTTGTCTTTGTTTTCTCAGTGCCCAACATAGTGCCTGATGTATAGTAGGCAGTTAATAAATGTCTGTTGATTCAATATCATGTCCCTTTGACTAAACCTTATAGAGCATGAGTGCTGGTTTTTTGTTTTTTTTTAGTTTAGATTGCCCTCTTTGATGCTCTCTAATTTATTAATGTCCTTCTAAAACGTGATGTCCATAGCTGGCGCCGGTACTTCAGATGTAGTCTGAGAGCAGAGTACAGCAAGGATATTTCCTCCTTCATCCTGGACATTATCCGTTTCAGTTTACTTTAAGGTTGCTTTATTTTCTCGGTTGCCATATCACACTGTTGACTTATTGAGGGTACAATGCACTAAACCTTCTGGATCATTTTTATAGGAACTATTGTATAACCATGCCTCTTATCTTAGAATTCTGTTTCTGCCCCATTCATCCTCACTCAAAGCTTCTTCACTGTGCCTTGCTTTCCTTAGTTTTTGGAATTCCTGAAATGAGTTACTGTCTTAATACACTACCCCTTTTATCTAGCCGGTGTCTTCTGAATAAGTTATACCCTTTCATACTCATTCCAGCCAGGAATCCAATTCTACCAAGTCTCAGCAAAGTCTGTGAGGTAGAATTTACCTTCTTTTTCTGTTAGCATTTCTGGTCCTCCCTTGCTTATTATTCATACTTTATGCATTTGTGTATAGACATCTGAAATTTTGTTGTTCTCTTCTTAGATATTGTTTATTGTGAAAGATTTAAATTTAAATTTTCTCTCTTTGATATTCATCCCATGTTGTAGCTGCTACTTTTCATTGTATCTGGTTTTTGGAGATAAATGTGGGTAGTTTTTTCCTCTTTCCATACCTTTTTTTCCCCAATTTAAACCACCCTTGCCTGCTTGATAAACACTATTAATTAATGGAACTGATTGTAGCTTAAGGCTTATAGCTTCATTACTCCTTGGGGTCAGTATAGAGCAATTGTCCTATGTGGTGGCATACGTTCCTTTATACTTTATTTTTTGCGGTATTTATTTTGCATTCTCTGTTAGTGTTGTGGTCAGACTACAGTAGAGGTATCCAGTAACTCGCCCAGTAATTTTTGCTTGTAGCTTTACACCCCTTTGGATAAAAGAAGAGTGAGAGTGGCTGCCTAAACTCTGCGTACTAAAATATTTATAGTTCAGTGTTTTTAAAGCCCATGCTATTATGTTCAAGGCATAGTGCAAGATACTAAGAGTACAAAGCCAAAAATGAATCAGATCTTGCTCTCAAGAAGCTTACTCAAGAAGTCCGAAGTCAGAAGAAGACTGAATCAAGAAGTTAGTCTATTGGGACTGACATGCCTTGTGCTGTAGAGCTAATGTTAGAGCCCAGGAACAAACTGGGGCATTTTGAGTTCAAGATCAGTGTTCTTTTTACTACAATGTGCTATTGATAGAATTTTCTTTATCCTTGATATGATTTAGTCAATGATGCTTAGATAAAAATTGGCCAAAGCCCATGGTTGCTGAGACTTAAGTATTCAGTAATTCCACTCCTATGAGCGGTTGTTATGTAGAAAAATGTCAATGTTAGCTTAAATTTAAAAAATTCTTCTGCCAACTGATTTCTAGCAATGCAGTGAAACAGAATATTGATATGCTGACTGATAAGCTGTGGTAATGATGGAATTGATCAGAATGTACCTAAGTTTTGGCCCTCGATGGTGACTGTTTAATGTCTATATCTGTATTTTCCCATCCCTGAGGAAAAGCTTAGACTAGTCTACCTGGAAGAATTATTCTGACAGGTAAAAGAAACTATTTTATCTTCTTTATTGGATTCTCTTTAGATTATTTTTAGATAACTCACTCAAGGTTTGAGAGCAACACAGTCAGGATGGTGTCCATGAGGAAAATTATGCATGGAATTGTTTCAGTCATCCTTGAGGAAAGCTGTTTGTTATCTATTAATTTGCAGAGTCTCCTGGAAATTTATCCTGTGTTGTCTTCTCCCCTCCAATGAAAGAAGGGGGTTTGTTTGACCCTGTGAAGTACTTTACTGCTGAGTCACTTAGAGAAGGGTGTAGAACAAGGTAGGGAAGAGACCTAGTGTGGTTTTTTCTCCTTTTCTTTTATTACCTTTGAGTCTCAGTTTTCCTGGTTTTAGGAGCAGAGAACACGATGTGAACTTCTGTACGCCTAGATCCCTAGGCATCACTTTGCTTTTGTACTGTGTAAGAAGCAAGTACGGAAGGCTTCATTCTTTGAATGAAGCTTTCCAGAAATAGTTGTCACTCATGCTGTCCTTTCTTCACTTCATCTAGTTTTTGAGGCAATCTTATAGCAGCAACTATTGCCTCCTCTCATTTAATTTACAAGGCAAAACTCAGAAGTGCCATCTTTATGATGTCCCTACCAAGGTAGCTTGCATTTGTTTTATTTCTTACCTTAAAAGAAGGTAACGCTTTTGTTTTATCTTAGGGAATCACAACCATCAGGTGCTTCTCTGGATCAGAAAATGCTTTCCCTCCAGCTGGAAAGAAGCTAATTTCTAACTGTATGGTCCATGTGCCAGCCAAACAAGACTTTGATATCTATGTAGATGAACCAGAACATGGAGAGACATGTAGCTGTAGCTGCACTGTTAGAGAAGAGATCGCGTACGAAGATGTGTATGAAGTGGATACCAGCATCCTGAAATCAGGCCTCCACTTCCTGTTGGATTTTAGCACAGGTAATTTGCCTTACCTCCAGTTCATGGTCCCCTGTTTTGATGATGTTTTTGACATTTTAAGTTCTCAATCTAGTTACGTCAAGTTTGAAGAAGAAGAAATGGCTCTCTTGTGACTTCTAACTGGGGAGGATTGGTAGAGGTTACCATTGTGTCAATGACTTATCTGACTGAATTTTGAACCCGTGCAGTTTCTCCTATGTTGGTGGACACATCTCTGCAATCACAGTTTGAGGATCATTTAGATATTGATACAGATGTAATAAATGTGACTGAATATGCTGAAGAAATTCATCAATACCTTAGAGAAGCTGAAGTGAGTTGCACTTCTTTTCTTTTTTTCAGCAACCCCAGATCCTTGATGTTGAAATAACTGTCAGTAGTTGGTTATGGCCACCAGTAGTGTCCTAGCATTAGTCATTGGTTGTGTTAGTAGTTACAGAATGATGGCATCTATGAAAATGGTGGATGGGACGAGGAGGGGTTCTTCCCTTGGACCTGGAGCTATGTAATTTGAAGCCTGAAACTTCAGTAAAGCATTTCATACACAGTGTAACGTCTGGGCAGGAAGCCGAGGGTTTGAATCTCATGATAGTTACTAGCTGTGTGATCGTTGACAAGCACTTAATAATTTTGAGCATAGTCAACTCTTGAGACTTAACTCCTACATTATAGATTATATATTCTGTGCTGGTGGAGGGAGTTTCCACATCAATGAAATCAGAGGCCTTGACACATACTGTAGGAAACAGCCATGTGATCAGTTTCTTTCCTACTTCCTTTTAAATTCTATTACATCATGGAGTAGGAATGGTCCAGATAACTCCATTCCACGTGCACCTCCTCTCTCACCCTCCAACTTAAAACAGTAAGGATTTTTTATTTTTTGGATGTAATAGTGACAGAACAAGCCTGATTGTTAATCTTTTGCCTTCTTAACCCATTTCAGGTTCTTTGTTTTTGTTTTAAACTAAACAACCCACAGCTCCTTCGTTGTGGTCTTATGCCTTCTCTCATATAGCACATGCTGAATTAATATCAAAACTCTATCAAAAAACAGATGAAATACAGACCAAAGGCCCACTACATGCGGAAGCAGCCTGATATCACAGAAGGAATGCGTACCATTTTAGTGGATTGGCTGGTAGAGGTTGGGGAAGAATACAAACTTCGAGCTGAAACTCTGTACCTGGCTGTCAATCTCTTGGACAGGTTTCTTTCGTGCATGTCTGTTCTCAGAGGGAAATTGCAGCTTGTAGGAACAGCAGCCATTCTGTTGGCTTCGTAAGTATTTTCTCTAACTGAAGTGATAGTGAAACTCCTAAAGTGTCAAAATCCTTATCTTCTTTTTGTTGAAGAGATGTCATTAAGTGAAGTTGGTCGTTAAGATATGTCCTTACCTTCTGCAGGAAAAGATTCTCTTTTGTGGAATTAGGTTTAGAGTTTTTCTTTTTCTTTTTTAAAAGCGTACCAACTTAATACACTTCTTACCTGAACAAGGCAGCTGTTGGCCTACAATAAAAAATGCATATATAATTTTGCTAATGCTGAATTTAGTTTTATGATATCCAAGTGAATGGGTCATAGGAACAACAGCTTAATGATTTGATTATAATGGGTAATATTTTCAACAAATGCTTCTTCTGGGTCCTTAAAAGTCAATACAAAATTACTTGTTTCTTACAAACACTATAATAGTATAGCAAGATATTGCTGTGGCATCCTTGCAGAGTTGTTATCTTATCTTTAGACTTCCATTTACATTTTTTAAGATATTCAGGCAAGTATATTTGAGAAGCAGCTTGGCATTTTATAAAAAGCAGAGAATTTATAATATGGCCTGAAGTAGAATTCCAGTTTGGCCCTTAATTTGACCTATACATAGCTATGAACTCTTCATTATTCATCTATAAAATGGGAATATGTTTGTACTACCTATCTTCTAGGATTTTTGTGAAGAAAGTGTTTTGTAAATTGTAAAATGCTAAAGAAAATGCTGCATTTTTATTCTAAGTCTGGAAAAAAATAAATACTCCAAAGCAACATCACAAAGTTCTATGTCAGATGGAATGAAGGATTTAGGCATAGCAAAGCATATATAGTCTTTCTCCTGCTGTGACCAAATCACTTTTACTTTTTAATCACAAAAAATCTGGTCATCAAATCATCTACCTCTCTGGTCCTCGGGAATGTAAGCAAGGATTGTTTCACTTTTGTTTTTGTAGTCTCAGCACTTGGGACAATACCTTTACATATTGGACATGTGTTAAGTTGAATTGAGGTTGAATTGAATTAATCATAGTTTTTCTACAACAACAACAAAACTTTTTTTTTGGAGAATTTCAGGGAATTAATCATAATGGGATTTCATCTGTTGTCAGCCAGAAATTTTGTCCAAGGTCCCAAAAGTTGGAAAAGGGGATGCTTGGTCTACCTAAGCATGTCTCCACAATGTCAAACTTTTTAGTATGAAAATATCCTCACCTCTATCCTGTGCCATTTGAGTGGGTAAGAAGATAGAATGTAAAGAAACTCAAAAGCTGAAGGGCCTGCTATGAGCAAGATGATAAGATAAACAAGGCTCCCACCTGAAGGAACTTATAGACTCTTAGAGATTGATTGGTAAGGTCTCTTGCGAAATGGTGGGGATTTGTAGAGAATAGAAAGGGTAGAGCAGAGGAGTATTTTATTTCTAAAATATTTGTTATCTTTGTGAAACTCTTTACTCTTCATAGGAAATATGAGGAGATTTATCCACCAGAGATTGATGAATTTGTCTACATAACTGATGATACTTACACAAAACAGCAGCTTTTAAGAATGGAGCACCTGCTCCTGAAAGTGCTGGCTTTTGACCTGACGGTGCCCACTACCAACCAGTTCCTTCTTCAGTACTTACAGAAGCAAGGAGTCTGTCAAAGAACTGAGACCCTGGCCAAGGTATGCTAAGCAATTGAAAATCAAGGAAGTCAGAATCAGGTTTTGTTTTGTTTTTTTTTTTCAGGCATCTCTAAGTTTTTGCTCAGAACTTCTCATATCCTTTCCATGGGCTTAACTATAGGTTTGGATTTGCTTTCAAAATGACTTCTCTAGCAAGGTTAAATGGACAGCAAGGTGGTACAGTGGATAGAGTGCCGGACCTAGGATCACGAAGACCTGAATTAAAATCTGACCTCAGGAATTAACTCTGTGATCCTGGGCAAGTCACTTAACCATATTTGCCTCAGTTCCTCAACTGTAAAATGAACTGGAGAAGGAAATGGCAAACCACTCTAGTATCTTTGCCAAGAAAACCTTTGCCAAATGGGGTCATGAAAAGTTGGATGTGACTGAAACAACTGAACAACATCTCTGTGGTTAACTTTTAAAAAAATTTTTTTTTCTGGGAAGAAGATGGAGGCTCTTTCTCTGTGTTGTTATAAGCTAGTGAAACTTGAAACAAGTAATATACAGGACATCCCCAAAGTCTTGTATTTGGGACACTTTGTACTTGGAGGAACTTCACTTACTGGGCACAAATAATCTCCATACTGAAATATCAAGTAGGCTTGTTACTAGACTAGAGAAAGTAGCTGTGTGTAGTTCAATTTCATTTGACTAGTATCACTCCTCCTGTTATAGTCTGTTTCCATTAATGAACCATTGCTGAAGGGTGAGTGGGTAGAGCACTGTACCTGGAGCTGGGAAGTGGAGTTCAAATCTTGCCTCAGACATTTACTCCAAGTGTGACCCTGGTCAAATCACTTAACTTCTGTCTGCCTCAGTTTCCTCATCTTTAAAATGAGGCTAATAATCGTACCTACCTCACAGGTCTGTTATGAAGATCAAATGAGACAATAATCCTTACACACTTAGCACAGTGCCTGGCACATAGTAGGCACTATATAAATGCATATTTCCTTCCCCCTCTCCCTTTTTCCCTGCTTTGCAACTTAGAATCAGTCAACAGAATAAGAGTATCTAGATTTCTGATTCTAGTGTTAGAATCACAATGATGAGCATTTATTATTAAGCTTTTGCTATGTGTCAGGGTCTGCACAAAGTGTTTGTGATAACAAAAAAAAGTGAGTCTGAGGCCTCAAGGAACTTATATTCTCTTAGGGGAACTAAGGGAAGTATATCTACTTATATACACTATGTAGGATTTAGATGGCAAAGACCTAAAGCTTACAAGTTATTTATTGTTTATAACGTTGCCCCAACATCTTAAATGAGGTCATATATTTTATGTAGGTGAGCAGTAGCTACATTACAATTAAGCTTGTTTTCTGGCTGTGGTTTAGGGAGTATTAGTACTTACTATCTATGTAGTTATAGCTGGACTGGTATCTTTTATTTTACCCCCTCCGAAAGCTACTGCTATTAGATTGAAGTAGCCCATGATAGCTTGATTTTGTCAATGCTGTTTTCCATATCAGTGTCTTTATCAGTGTGGTAATCTATTTTGACTTCATACTGACCCTCGTAGCCTCTCATCTAGCCATCAGTTTAACCTTTGTTAGGTTGGTGGGGGCCATAAGGAATTCTCAGGTGGATGGACCCCGAGCTGAGTATCTCCATGATGAGATAGTACATCTTGGGTCAACCTAGGTTAAAGTTATGGGCCACTGATGGGTGACACTAAAACCTTAGTGCCAATAATGTGAATGTCACAATGAGAAACCAATTGCATATTTGTTCATTTAAATAACATTTAACAGTTTTGGTGGGAATTTATGTTTAGTATGTTGCAGAACTAAGCCTCCTTGAAGCTGACCCATTCTTGAAATATGTTCCTTCACTTATTGCTGCAGCTGCTTATTGTCTGGCAAACTACACTGTGAACCGGCACTTCTGGGTAAGAAATGACGTTTCTAGATCAGGGATGCTAAACTTTATTGTTCATGAACCCCTTTGGCACTCAGGGAAAGTCTATGGACCCCTTTCCGAATAATGTTTTTAATGTCTAAAACAAAATATATAGGATTGCAAAGGAAACTAATGTTATTAAAATAAAGATGTAATCATTTTTTCCCATCCAAGTTCACAGCCTCCCCACCTCCCTCTGAAATCTATCCATGGAGTCCTGGGGGGGGTAGTCTGAGGACCCCAAGTTAATAACCACTGCCTCAAGACACTTTAACTCTCTGGGTCTTCATGTATGTATACAGACGTGTGTGTATATACCTGCTTACGCATACCTATTATACCTATGCATACATGTCAGTACTCACACATACATGTATGTGTGTGTATATATGTGTGTGTATGTATGTGTATATATGTGTGTGTATGTATGTGTGTGCGTGTGTGTATGTGTGTGTGTGTGTGTATACATACATGTACATATTAGGGACTTTAGACTCTCTAGGTCTGGAGTGTTCTCATCTTAGTGCTTGGCATAGCAATCATGGCCAAAATAAAGATGGTGTGGGGAGAGGGCTAGAAGAGAAGAGAAAAAATAAAGTTAATTTGTAATGCTTTTGCTTTCAGTGTATCTATGCTGGTTCATAGCAATCATTTCTTCCCTTTCTTGAGTGCCTGACACATAGATGGATAAAGCATTTATTAAGTGTTTATTGTTTTGAGTGTTCATATGCCACTTGTAGTAATCTGTTCTAGAACAGTGATCACTGCCAAGCCAGTCTACACCTTGCAAAATTTACTTTCTCCTTTCTCCAAAGAGTACTTTTCCCATTCTCCATGAACATACTGGTTCAGTAAAGATTTCTTGTGAGTTTCTCATATCCTGGGTTGTTATCTGATTGGTCCAAGTCCTGTGAACTCAGTTAAAGTGCCTAGCCATAATCAATATTTTTCCACTTATTTTTGCCTTAAATTCCTGGTCAGAATCAGGCAGAGGATAACAACTCCTCTCACTCTTTTTTTTTTTTTGAAAAATATCATTTACAAGTTAGGTACTTTTTGAAAGTGCTCTGCTTTTAGCAGAGAGCCCTCTGACAGATATATATGTAGGTGAAGTGCCCCATCTTCTGGGGAAGCTTGCCTCCTCCATTAAGCCAGACTGAGTAGTAGAAGCTGGTAGAATGGATTTGCCTTCCCTTGTCAAGTATGAAAATGCAAGAAAAGTTAGTTCTAGGATGATTTCCTCATTCCTGTATTATCAGTCTTGTAAAGGGTAAGAATTGTGTTTTGTGTTACTATATGCACAAAGACATTCAACACAACCTATCATAGTCATCAGAGTTATCTGTAGATTTCTCATCTTATTTTTAAAATTATGAAGCAAGTTTGTCTCTTTTTCTTCCTTCTTGATTAGCCAGAAACCCTGGCTGCCTTCACTGGGTATTCATTAAGCGAAATAGTGCCTTGCCTGAGTGAGTTGCACAGAGCATGCCTTGATATCCCCCATCGACCTCAACAAGCAATTAGGGAAAAGTATAAGGCATCAAAGTAAGTTTGTAAAACTTCCTTGTGTCTTGGATCACTTTCAATAAAAGCTGCATGTGCGTCACACCAGAATCAGAGTTAGAAGTAGCATAGTATCTCCACAACCAGTATCATACACACTAAACTTTTTAAACCAAGGCAATTTGACTGGAGAGGCTCCACTTAACTCTAAAGTAGATAGAAAATGGGGTTATCAATATGTGTGTATGCCTTTGAGGATGACCTATGTCAGATTAAATTGTGATTTTAATTTTGAGGTGAATGGGTTCTGTTCTATTTACCTGTTTTTATATTCCTTGTTTGTCTCCTCGTGGGGAGAGGTGTGGTTAGCTACCTAGTTGAGTGATGGCACCAGACTGGGTGGAGCACCATGCGCTTGCTATACCATCAAAAGGCTCCCTGATTGGCTGAGAGTGAACCTGGGATTGGAAGAATGAACCAGTGATCTTGGTTTAGACAGCTCAAGTAGGCAATCCCCAATTTGGCTAAGGTGTGTTCGGAAGGGAAAGTCTGAGGCCACCAGGGCCAGAGAGAATTCAGATGGACAGGATAAGCCTGAGGGAATGTTTTACTCTAGAGTACCTGGAAGTTTAGAGTACCTGGAAGTTTAGAGTAACCTAATTAAGAGAAAGTATAAATTTATTATACACATTTCTAATTACCTTACCTACTGTATTTCTGAATTTGTATGTATCCCTTTGCTTTGTTAATAGACCTTAGAAAATACCTTCTTGTGCTCCAGAGTGGAAAGAAAGAAAATAGGGGAGGGGTTGGGACCCAGTGACAGTGGTCACTGCAGAAGGGGGCAAAATAACTAGAAATAACTAGGGTCCAGTTGTGGCTGATCTCTGAACTCAGACTGAAACTGGCCCCTGAAGTAGAGAGGTCCAGGAGGTTTAGTGGACTTCAAAAATCAGGGAAGTTAAGTAAAGGGTGTATGAGGCAACATCTCTGGGGGCTGAAGATAAGGTATGCTGGGCTAAATCCAGAGGAGGAAGCTGACTTTAGGTCAGTGAAGCCCTAGGTTCTGGGCTTGATTTTCCTTTTTACTTCTCTCTTTTTTTGGGGGGGGGGGCTGGTGGCAGAGAGGGTAGGGAGGGGACCATGTATAAGTTATTGTGAGCTGACTAAACTATGGTTTAAATGTGCCAATACTTACTACGTATACTCTTGTCTGGCTTAACCTTTCTGAATGAACTCTGTGAATTGTAATCTTTAGCCCATGATTACAAATTGGTTTTGTGGTCTCATTGCAGGTACCTGCATGTCTCCCTTATGGAACCACCTGCAATTCTGCCTCTGAAATAAAATTCCGGAAATAAGCACTTAATCTCAAGATCAACAGCGTTGATTTTTGTATTTTTATAGGGCACTGCAGGTCAGGTCAGCAAGTGTTGCTAAACATAGCTGACACTTTTTAAAGATGTGAATGTATTAAAGGTCGTTGAGACTTAAGTAGCTTGTAATATAGACTAATTTTTTAAAATAAAAAACTTGCCTCATAATATTGTGTCAAGCTTCACTTATATACTATTAATTGGTTATTAGGATTTTGGTCATGAGCTATAACTGAAATGAATCCTCTTTTAGTTACAAAATCTTTTGAAGATCTTTAGAGCAAGGGATCGGTCTGGAGAATCCAGTGGTCACCATATTGATGAGGGTCTGTGCAGGTAACTCATTTTTCTTCTCTCAGAACTCAACAGAAAGGAAAGAAAGTAACAAAAGTAGCCCAGGTGGATAGGTGACAGGAAGACTGTAAACCAAGCCCTATAGTTCTTCTGATGAGAAGAAGCAGGAGGTGGGGGGGAGAAATGTAGTTAAGTATACCATAGGAATCTGCTGGGTAAGCCTAAATGGACTTCAGGTTTGATTTAATCAACGACTTTAAGCATGAGCTTGAAAGCAAGAAAATGAAATTAGCACTACCTACTCTACAACTATAATATTCATCAATAGAAAGGGTCAATTTTACCTATGGCATAGGATTTTGGAAAAATCTAATCTACCATATAGATGGGCAGCTTAGTAGAACAGTGGCTAGCATGTTAGACTTGGAGTCAAGAAGTCCTGAGCTCAAAACCTATCTTGGATACTTACTAGATATGTGATCCTGGGTAATCCATTCAGCCTCAGTTTCCTCATCTGTAAGATGAGTATAGTAGTATCTACATCACAGGGTTATTGTGAAGATCAAATGAGAACGTGTAAAGTACTCTATAAATGATAGCTATTATCATTATGAATAAAATATGACATCCGTGGGGAAAAACTGCTTAGTCATAAGGGAAGCTATAAGGGTTAGTTTTGGCAGCTGCTAATTTTTTTTTCTACCTGATTTTTTTTTTTTGGTGAGGCAATTGGGGTTAAGTGATTTGCCCAGAGTCACACATACATCTGCTATTTTTTCACCTTCCTCTTGCTTTTAAGCCTAATGGCCCTTTTGGGGGGAGTGGGGAGGCAGTCTGTAGTAGAGATTTTAATCAGGTTGTTGGGTGCTCCTGATGTGGAAACTTCTTGGTAGTGTAGATACTCCCTATTTTATTTATTTTTGTTTGTATTAAGCATAGAACCTAAAATAGAATAAGCTTAATGTGAATTTTGAATCTAGGAATTCCTAATGTTAATACTGCCATCCCTAGGTTCTTTCAAGGCATCTTGGACAAATTGCCTGTAATGCAGAGATTAGCTTTGAGGCAGTGAAATGTGCTCACATAGCCAACTATGTGGCAGGGACCTAGGTCATCAGCAGATTGTAGATTTAGATCTTGGAGGGCCTTAGAGACCATCAAATCTATCACCCCACTTTATGGATCAGGAAATTGAGGATCATGAAGATTAACTGACTTCTTTGAGGTCACATAGCTAGTTAGTTGCCTGAGGCAGGATTGTCAAGGCTGGGATCTTAGCACTACACCATGCTCCCTTCTCAAGGTCTAACCTGTGTCTGAAACCAGGTTTCGTCTCATAATGCCCATTAAAATCATAATGATAGGAAGTGCAATCAAGATGGCAGAGGAAGTGCTGGCGTTTTTGCTTAGCTCACACAACATATCCTCCATATCAAGCTAGGAAATGCACCAGGCTGAATTCTTTTTGGGAAAAATAAACAGTCTTAAGTGAGTCATCTTTCTAACTTAAGGCAACTTAGGAAGTTAGAGGTATGTGGACATGGGGGCAAGGTTTAGCCATGAGTTCAGTGGCTGTAACTATAGGGAGCATTCTAGTCCCCAGAGACTTAGACTGAACACCAGGGTTGGAAGCACCAGGGCAGAATAAGATCCCAGAGGACTCCTGAACCAGCGCTGGGAATAGGAACAGGTGTGGGCTGGTAGCTCTGTTACTCATTACCCAGTTATGGGTCATAGTTCCAAAGGAGAGAGGAGTGGTCATGGTCAGAAGCAAGAGAGGCCCAAGTTGTGGAGATTGCAAGGAAAAAGTTCCAAAAATTTAGCTGTGTGGCTCTGATCCCAGGAGCAGAAGGAAGACTCAATTTTAACCTTTAGCCCAGCACATAAGCATGCACTAAAATAACTGAGGCAGGAAACCATGACCAAGGCAGTTCAGTCACTCTTGAAACAGCAGAACTTCCCAACAGACTAACAGTAACTGAGTTCGGCAGTAGTCTAAAGAAACTCAAACTTGCAAAAAACAACAGGCACAAACCTAGGTCAGGAAGTTGCAGAGCTTTTACTGGGAAGGTAGTGAACAAACCTCTCCTCAGATCATACCACCTTGGAAGCACCAAAAACTTGTGGCCCCCAGAATGTGCTGTGAAAATAGCAGAACATAAAAAGAAAAGAAGCAAGTCAGACATCCCCACCGCCTCCAAAAGTGAGCAGAGCCCAACACTAACAAAGCCCAAAGTCAAGAAGCAGGCTGGAAGAATGAGCAAACAAAAAAGAACCTGATCATAAAGAGCTACTATAGTGACAGGAAAGCTCAAGACACACACACACACACACACACACAAAATGACTTAAAACATCTACAAGCAAAGCCTTAAAGAAATATGCAAATAGGACAAAAATCCAACAAGAATTCTTAGAAGAGTTTTTTTTTAAAAGAACAAAATTAAAAATAATAAAAGCAGAGGAGGAAAAAATGGGAAAAGAAGGGAAAGCTATGCAAAAAAAGTCATGAAAAGAAAATAGCTTTGTACAAGAGCCACAAAACCTTCCTGAAGAACATAACTTTAAAAATTAGAATTGACCAAATGGAAGTTAATGACTCCATGATAACAAATAATAAAACAAATTCAAAAGATTGAAAAAAATAGAAGAAAATGTGAATTATAGGAAAAACAACTGACCTGGAAAATAGATCAAGAAGAGACAGTTTAAGAATCATTGAAATTGGGGTCAGGTGGCGCAGTGGATAGAGCACCAATCCTGGAGTCAGTAAGACCTGAGTTCAAATCTGGCCTTAGACACTTGCTAGCTAGCTGTGTGACCCTGGGCAAGTCACTTAACCCCCATCACCTCCAAAATTTAAAAAAAAAAATAAAAATAGAATTATTGAACTTTCCGAAAGCCCTGAACTAAAAACATAAATGAGTCTAGACATCAAATTGCAATAAATTATGAAGGAAAACTGCCCAGATATCTTAGAACCAGAGGGGGGAAAGTAGAAATTTTGTCACTTCCTGAAAAAAATTGCAAAATATAAACTCCCAGAAATATTATAGCCAAATTCCAGAATCAAGGAGAAAATACTGCAAGTAGCCAGAAAGAAAGAACTGAAGCACATTGGAACCACAGAATCACACAAGTTTGATCAGCCACCATTGTCAAGGAATTTTGGACATGGAATATGCTATTCCAGAAAACAAAGTATCTAGGATTGTAGCCAAGAATAACCTATTCAGCAAAACTGAGCATAATCCTTCTGGGGGAAAAATGGATATTTAATGAAATAGAAGACTTTTAAGCATTCCTGGTAAAAGTACCAGAGCTGGATAGAAAATTTGACATTCAAACATAGGACTCAAGAGAAGCATAAAAGGGTAAACATGAGAGAAATCACAAAAGACTAAAGAAGGTTAAACATTCTTAAATGGAGAAAGGACGTAGGTAATTCCTTGGAACATTATCATTACTAAGTCTCTTAGAGGGAATCTAATAAGAGAGAGGGCCTAGGTGTCATTTTATGTTAAGATTATCTCAAAAGAAGAATGAGGAATGCAATGGGGAAGGAGGTACCAGAGAGGAAGACCAGAGAAAATTACCTCACATAAATGGTACAATGAAGAAGAATTTACGATGAATGTAGGTACTGAGACTATGAAGCAACACTTGATCCTCACTCATCTGAATTAGTTTAAGGAAGAGAGAATAAACATAGTTGTGTACAGAAATTCACCTCACCCAATGGGAAAGTAGGGGGAAAGCTGTTAAAGCAAGGGGAGGGTAGATTAATGGAGGCGGTGGTCAGAAACAAAACAGACTCTTGAGGAAATAAACTCTTAAGGAGAAAACAGTTTAAAAAAGAAGCTTAGTACATGAAAATAAGATGGAGGGAAATAAACAGCAATTATAACTGAATGTGAATGGGATGAACTCATGCATAAAACAGAAGAGAACAGAATAGATTAGAAACCAGAATCCAACAATATGTTGTTTACAAGAGACATACTTGAAACAGTGTGTCTAAAGTCATACATAGGGTTAAAATAAGAGGCCAGGGCAAGAATCTATTATGCTTCAGCTGAAGTAAAAAAGGCAAGAGTGACAATCATGATCTCAGACAAAGCGAAAGCAAAACCAGATCTAATTAAAAGACATAAACAGAAAAACCACATTTCACTAAAAGACACCATAGACAATGAATTCATATAAATACTAAACATAAATGTACCAAATGGCATAGTATGTAAATTCTTAAAGGAAAAGTTAAATGAGTTTCAGGAGGAAATAGTAAAACTATAGTTTTACTATTTTAAAAAAAACAGGAAAGAAGTTAGATTAGAACTTTAGAAAAGTCAAATATGATAGACCCCTGGAGAATATTGAATGGGAATAGAAAGTAGTATGCCTGATTTCCAACTGTGCATGGCACCTTCACAAAAATTGACCATGTTGTAGGGCATAAAAACTTCACAAATACAGGAAACCAGAAATATTAAATGCATCTTTTTTTTTCTGGCTATAATGCAATAACAATTTACATTAAATAAAAGCCCTTTGGAGCATAAATTAAAAAATAATAGGAAACTAATCTCATTCTAAGGAATTAGTGGGTCAAAGAACAAATCCTAGAAACAATAATATCATTAGTGATAATGACAACAATGAGACAACATACTAAAATCTGGGGGATGCAGACAAAGCAGTACTTCAGAGAAATTTTATATGTCCAAATGCTTGCATCAGTTTAAGAGTAGATCAATGAATTGGGCGTGCAACAACAACAACCAGAAAAACAACAAAATCTCCCAATTAAACACCAAAATTGAAATACTGAAAATCAGAGGAGAGATTAACACAACTAAAATGAAAACAAAACAAAATATTGAACTAATAAAACGAGGAGGTAGTTTCTAACAACCGGTGTCAAACATGTAAAAGGTGAATTCACAACCAATGAAGATGAAATGAAAGCAATTATTAGGAGCTACTTTGCCCAAGTACATGCCAATAAAACTGACAATCTAAATGAAAAAATAAATTGTCCAGATTAATGGAACAGGAAATACAATACATAAATGTCCCTACCTTAGAAAAAGAAATTTAAGCAGCCTTAAATAAGCTCCCCAAAGGGAAAAAAAAGCCCAGAACCAGATGTATTTACAGAAGAACTCTACTAAACATTTAATGAACAATTCCAATATTACATGAACTGAAAAAAAATAGCTAAAAAAGGAGTCCTACCAAATTCCTTCTATGACACAAATATGGTCTAATATTTTCTTTTTCTGTTTTAACTCTTCCTGGTTTAGGTATCAAGACCATATTTGTGTCATAGAAGGAATTTGGTAGGACTCCTCTTTAAATTTTAGACCGACTTCTCCAATGAATATTGATGCAAAAAATTGTTAAAATAATAGCAAGGATATTACAGCAATATATCACGAAGATCATACATTATGACCAGGCTGTATTTATACCAGGAATGCAGGACTGGTTAAATATTAGAAAAAACGATTAGCATAATTGACCATATCAGTATATATTTTTAAAATTACATAATTATTTCAATATATGCAGAAATAAAACTTTTGACAAAATACAACATCCGTTCCTCTTAAAAACACTAGAAATCATGGGGATAAATGGAACTTTCTTTAAAATGATATCTAGTATCTAAAACCAAGAGCAAGCATTATCTACAATAGGGATAAGCTAAAAGCCTTTCCAATGCGATCAGAGGTGAAGCAAAGATGTCCATTACAACATTATTATTCAATATTGTACTAGAAATGCTAGTTAGAGCAATAAGAAAGAAGAAATTGAAGGAATAAGCATAGGCAATGAGGAAACAAAACTTTTGCTTTTTGTAGATGTGAGGATTAACCTAAAGAACTCTAGGAAGTCAACCAAGATTTTAATCAAAACAATTTAGAACTTCAGCCAAGTTGCCAGATACATAAAAATAAACTCTCAGAAATTATCAGCATTTATATTACTAACAAAATCCACAGGAAGAGATAAAGAAATTCCACTTAAAACACTACAGACAATACAAAATATGTGGGAGTCTACCTGCCAAGGCACACAATTACAAAACACTCAAACAAATATAGATCTAAATAATTGGAGAAATATTAATTTCTCATGAGGTTGAGCCAGTATATAAAAATGACAATACTACCTAGATTAATTTACTTAGTGTCATACCAAACAGCCCAATAATTATAGAATTAGGAAATAATAATTCATCTGGAACAACAGAAGGTCAAGAAAATCAAGGCAATCAATGAAAAAAATGGAAAGGAAGGGAGTCTAGTATTACCAGATCTCAAACTATATTACAAAGTTGTAATCATCAAAATAATTTGGTAATTGGTAAGAAATACAGAAGTTGATGAGTCAAAAAGATTAATGTACACAATACCTGAATAATACAGAAGCAAATGAACACAGGAACCTAGTGTTTGATAAACCCAAAGAACTCAGATATTGGGGCAAGGACTCACTATTTGACAAAACTGTTGGGAAAACTAGAAAGTAGTCCATCGGAAGCTAAGCATAGGCTAACATCTCACACCATATATCAAGATAAGCTCAAAATTAGACAAAAATGGAGATATAAATAAATTAGTGGAGCTGGGAAGAAATTACCTGTCTGTTTTATGGATAAGGAAGAGTTCGTGATCAAACAGGAAATAGAGAAGTTCATAAGAAGTGAAGTGGAAAATTTTTTATTTTATAAAATTAAAAGTTTTTGTACAAACGAAACCAGTGCAGTTAAAACTGGGAAAAATGCAAGGAACTAGGAAAAATCTTTTTCAGCAAGTTTCTCTGATAAAGATTTCCTTTATTATTTATGTAGGGAATGGAGTTTATAAGAATATTATTAATTGATAAATGGTCAAAGGATATTATCAGGCAGTTTTCAGAGGAATAAATTGAAGATGTCAATAGCCATATTAAAATGTTTTAAATCACTAATAATAAGACAAATGTAAATTAAAATATAAAATAAAATAATTTAACATCCCTGAGATTAGTTAAGATGACAAAAATAGAAAAAGACATGATGTAGAGGATGTGGAGAAATGGGTACACTGATGCACTATTGGAGCTATGAATTGGTCCAACCGTTCTGGAAAGCAATTTGCAGCTATTCCCCAAAGGCTATTCCCCAAACCCTTTGACCCAGTAATATCATTACTAGGGATATACACCAAAAAGATCAAAGAAAGAGGAAAAAGACTCATATGTACACAAATATTTATAATGGGTCTTTTTGTGGTGGCAAAGAATTGGACACTGAGGGGATACCCATTAATTGGGGAATGACTGGACAATTTATGATATAATAAATGTGATTAAATATCATTATGCTATAAGAAATGATGAAGGCGATGGTTTGAGAAAAGCTTGGGAAGAATTATATGAATTGTTGCAAAGTCAGGTGAGTTGAACCACAGGAACAATTATACAGTAGCAGCAATATTGTAAAAATAATCAGCTTTGAAAGATTTAGTAACTGATCAACACAATGGGCCATCACAATTCCAGAGGACTCATGATGAAATGTTACCTAATTCTAGACAGAGAACTATTGGATTCAGAATATAAATTAAATTTTTTTTCTCTTTATTTCTTTTTCTTGCTTTTTTTTTTTTCGAACATGGCTAATGTAGACATTTGTTTTGCATGACTATGTATTTGTAACAGATTTTGGTTTTCTTGCCTTATTGGGTGGGGGACGGAGTAGGAGAAGGGAGAGAAGTTGCAATTCAAAAAAAGAATAAAAAGTCTCTTCTTTATGTAAATGTATAAATACAATTTTTAAAAATCCAAATGATGCTATTTTATTGCAACATGTTGCCTTCATAACAGACATCATGAAAGAAAATATAAGTTTAGTTATAACTGGGCTGAGCTGCCTGAGCCACTCCGCTGTAATATTTGCATTTTAGCCTTGTTTCTACTCTTTAGTGGAAACTATGATATGCCACGAGGAAGGAAAAACCATTAAACAAACTGTGTCAAACTGGTAGCTAATATATTCAAGTGTGAAGTCCCTGTAATGAAATTAACCTCGCTGTAAATGTAAAGAGGTGCAACCTGGGCATGGCTTTAGTTGTAACTACCTAGTATTTTTATTATGTACTTATCTTACCAGCTTAAAAAATGTCTCTTTTCTCTCCAATCTCTCCTTCTCCTAAAGATGTGAAGAGGAAAACCCTAAAGAATAAAAGGGGTTCTAGGCACCTATTGAACCCTAAATAGTGTTACAGGGAATCTTGGTATAATTGGACTTTTCTACTATTTTCATCTTATGTTTCTGTGCCTCATGGACCAGATTAACTCAGGCAGTTACTTTATGGATCATGGAAACATTTTACTTTTTTCTTCTTCTCCCTGGGGTTGGGCTTGCCAGCCTCATTAGCTTGGGTCCACTGCCTAAACAACTTGGTATTATGAGGCTTTGCTTGGAATGATAGTCTCCAAATTTATTTTGATCATACATCCCTCAGTTAAAAAAAAGTGGGCACACATCCTTAATATATGTATATTCACTTATGTATGAATTATCTACATGTAACGTTACTACATGTAACTAATAATTACATACATTACAAAACATACAGAAAAATGGAAATTAAGATGAGATAAATATGAAATAATTGATCAATTGAATCAATAGGGAGTATCTGGAGCTTAGTGAGTCATGGGAGTGACATGGTCACATAAACACTTCAGTGCTTAGCACAGTGCCTGATATATGGCAGGCATTTAATAAATATTTTGTTTGATTGATTGATAGGGAGCTTACTTTGATTGACTGATAGGAAGGTTACTTTGGCTGCTGTAGAGAGTGTATTGGAGAGAGGAGAGGTAGAGTAGACTAGATACAGCAGTAGAATAGGTGAAAGGTGATTTTGGCCAGAACTAGAGTAGCAGCTGTGAATAGATGAAAGGGATATATATATATATTATATATATATCTATATCTATCTATCTATCTACACACACATGTGTGTGTGTATACATGCATGCACACACATATAGATATGTATGTATGTGTGTGTACCTATACATATACACATGCACATATATGAATATGTGGAGGTAAAAATGATAAGTTTTGGCAACTGATTGGGGATAGGGAGTGAATGTGAGGCACTGAGATTGACACTCAGAGGTTTTGAACATGGGTGACTAAAATGATGGTGGTGCCCTCAACAAGAACGTTCCAAAGAGGGATCAGTTTGCAGCAATGAAATACTCAATGCAGACTGAAATCTACACATACCTGCTCATCCTTTAGTGTATTCATTCTTTCCCACTCTAAACAGGGGAGGTTCTTCCTGGCCACTGCCCTGAAGTTCAGAGTCTTGCATTTGCTATTGCTACTAAGTGTCAGGGGCAGGGGCAGGGTATAGGGATGCTGGGGGTGGGTCAGGAGAGATTTTGCCTGCTCAGCTATTATGGGTGCCTTAGATGTGATTGAATTTATAAGCACCCTGAGGGAGATAATGGATGAAAGGGATAGTGTACTTGTGTTATAGAGAAGTGATCATGTTTGTCTGTTGTGGCAAATATGAGATTTGACCCATCTTCCCACCCTCAGAGTAATACCTTTTGGGGTCATACTATGACTTCTTAGGGGTATTGAACCCTCTTTTTGGAGACCAGTAGTTTAGAGGCCTGTCAACCCTGAAAGCCAGAGTTGGACCCTTGTTTATAAATCAAGAAGACCAAGAGAAAGGAATCTGGACTTTGAAGTACAAAATTTAGTAATTGAGTAAAACTGGAAGGCAAAAATTATTCTGAAAATGCAGATGAACAGCTCTAGTAAAGACTGTCTCTATTGTACGTAGATAATAGAACACTACAATGAGATCTTTCCATGTTAATGTAGAGAAATGAAATTGACTCAATAGTGTTTTTGTCTTGAGCTCCATGGAAACTAGACATGTGCACCAAATATGACAAAATGACAAATGCATGCCAAATTCAAGTGGCATTAGATTTTGTGAACTAATTTGACTGTAGGCGACTTCATCTAATGATACCATTAACTGTGGTACTTTTAAGTACTGTTTATTAGTTCAAATAAGCTCAAAACTGATTTTGTCAATCCTTGGTCTAATGAAGATATTTCTCCTGGCATTGTTGATTGAGTTGCAGTGCTGATACATAAACTCACATCTTTGTGTTTTCCTTTCATTTTTTTTATGTTGCCATACAAGTACTTTCTTATATTGTAACTTTCTGCTGCATAATTTTGCACTTAGGTGCATATTTGTGATATTAATATATTCATTATTTTATGTATATACCTTTATTATAAACCACTTGTGTGAAGGGACCATGCTTTAATTTTTTTATTGACTTCTTTTATATAACCTTCATTTCTCAATATATACCTCCCCATAAGCTGTCCCTTAGAGCAAATAGAAAAATAATAGTCAATTTAAATGTCTACTATGTGCCAGAGATTGTGCTAAGCACCAGGGATACAAAGAAAGGCAAAAACAGTCTCTCATAATCTAATAGGGGAAGCAACATACAATTATGTATAAACAAAATATATACAAGATAAATTGGAGATAATCTCAGAGGGAAGGCACTAGTCTTAGGAGAGCTGTGAAAAAAATTCTTCCAGAAGTTATATTTTTATCTGGTACTTGCAGGAAGCCAAGGAAGCAAATTTGAAGAGAGAGAGTTATAGGTATGGGAGATAGCCCTTACAAAGGTAGTGAGTCAAGGGATGGAATGTTGAGTTCTAGGAATGACAAGAAGGCCAGTAGCTAGATTGTAGAATGTGTGGAGGGGAGTCAGATGTAAGAAAACTGGAAAAGCAGAATGGAACCAGTTTATGAAGGGCTTCAAATGCCAAGCAGAGGATTTTATAATTTGATCCCGAAGGTAAAAGGGAAGCACTAAAGTTTATTGAGTAGGGAGGAAAGTGACGTGGTCAGACTTGTGCTTTAGGAAGATCTCTTTGACAGCTGAGTGAAGAATGGACTTGAAGTGGGGAGAGATGAAGCAGGGAAACTAACCAGCAGGCTATTTTTATAGTCCAGGTGTGAACTGACAAAGGTCTGCACCAGCGTGGTGGCAGTTTCAGCACACAGACAGAAGGAGATGTATAGAAGAGATATTATAAAGGTAGAACTGACAGAACTTTGGAACATATTGAATTTGGGGAGTGAGAAAGAAATCAGGGATGATACCTGGGCTTCAAGTTTGGGTGACTACTATGGGAGGATGGTGGTACCACTTTCAACAGTAATAAGGGAGTCTAAGAGAAGGTTTTTGAGAGGAAAGATGAGTTCAATTTTTGGCATGTTGAGGTTAGGGGTCTATGAGACATCCAAATTTTTATTCTTAATACGTCTCAGATTATTTGAACACACACAGACACACAGACACACACACACACACACACACGCTCTTTTTGGTTCTACTTGGCAAACAGGGGAAATGATTTTCAAAGTGGAAAGCAGTGAGAAGCCTGAATAGTCCTTCACAGTGTGCTGTTGTGTACCACTATTGTAAGTGGATGAATCAGGTGTGGTGACTTTTTTTTTCAAATCTTCTTAGGCAATGTACTGAGCTGGATGAGGAAGCCAGATCCTATGTTGTACTTGACCTAGTGCAGCCCTCCGCCCAGACTCATCTAATGAAGATGTAGCTTCAGGACAGCTTGTCATTCATTGAGCCCTAAGTCTAGGCTGGGGATGGGGTGAGGAGGAAGTAGGGGGCAGAGGAGAGCTTCATAGATGACAGCTGCAGAGGCTGCAGCTATCTTCCTGCTCCTGTCCAAGAGCAGCTGGTGTTGGGGTTTCTGACTTTGCAGTGAAATAACCAAAGTGCAATATACAATAAGAGAGCTTTCCCCCTAGTAATTATCTCTGGGTTTGCTTCAGGTAGAGAACAAATGGCAAATTATCTTTCCTGCTTTGCTATCTCTGCCCAGGGCCCACCTATATTGGAATTGGGAGTGGGTAGACATCTGGGTCAGGAAGTATTAGGAGCTTCATTTTCCCAGAATGGCTAGGGGGATTTTGATTGGTCAGGAATGGGGTGGTCAATTCAGATACCTGTTATCTTTTAAATCAAGTTGTCAGTCTGGTTGAATTTGATTAAAAATGGAAAAGGATCTTCCTGAAGAATGAACTCCCATCTATTGGTATAACACAAAGAACTAGTCATAAAACCACGTTTTCTTCCTCCCTTCCTTTCTCCTCCATCCTTTCTTTCTTTCTTTCTTTCTTTCTTTCTTTCTTTCTTTCTTTCTTTCTTTCTTTCTTTCTTTCTTTCTTTCTTTCTTTCTTTCTTTCTT